>NC_080856.1:11622500-11922500 GCF_030435755.1 Ochotona princeps | reverse complement strand
AATGAAGCTAACTGATTTGTGAAAAGTCTTGGCCTTGGTTGAAGCCCATCACTTCAGGCTACCCTGCAGTGTGGTTTTATACATTTCACTCAAGACCCAGAGGCAGCTTGCAACATGAGAAAGGTGCAAACTACTATGAATGGTAAAATCATAAAAGATTAGTGAGTCTCCTCTCCATGATGCCTCAAAATAGCCCTATATGCTCTTCTACTTCTAAGAAAATGTAACACAAAGAACTATGGAAAATAAAAAGGGGAAAATAAACTTCCAAGGAGCTAGTGGAAGGAAAACCAGCCACACTGGTCACAACGCCAACCCCTATTGTGTGACCCCTCATGAAGCAGGCTTCCCAAGTCCCCAACAAGGTGTGTTTACCAGAAGAGGAAAGCCTGAGTTGACTGGCGCCTCTTAAGTGCACACACTTGAGAGTTTGGGACACACATGTGCTTTTGTGTGTTTTCTCAGAGAAGACATTTGCAGGCGCCAATTCCATTCTAATCTCAGTTGGCTTTTCAACTTGAAGAAGGCAGGAGTTTTCCATAGAGGACACAGATACGTAAAAGGTCCATTAGTAAGTTATCTGATATTCAAATGTAAAAGAAGTGCAATTAAAATCCCACAACCTTTTTCATAGTTTGTTTTCTTTATTTGAAGCGGTCAGGAGTTAAAAATAACTGAAGTCACTTTTCTAAACCTTTCAAGAAGTTTGTTTTTGGAGTAAGCCCAAACATACAGTCTGG
The DNA here is from genome assembly GCF_030435755.1 of Ochotona princeps. Lineage (NCBI taxonomy): Eukaryota > Metazoa > Chordata > Mammalia > Lagomorpha > Ochotonidae > Ochotona > Ochotona princeps. The sequence continues at coordinate 11,921,760 of NC_080856.1, read as the reverse complement.
AAGCCAAAAGTGGACTATTTTCACCAAGAGTTGAGTGATGGAAAGCAGAAACTGTCATGGAAAGTGTTATGTGAATACTCTCATTAAAGACAACAACAAAAGAAGAAAACTGGCTGTGGATTGGAGAAGGGCATTTCTTTACCCTTTAAAAGTTCTGGGAAATGATTTCCCTTTGGAAGATGATCATTTGCGCTAATCTGACTGCATTCCAAATATTATGTGTTTTGGAACAGTAAGTGATTTTTTTGTTTTTTGACAAGTTTTCCTCCTGATCTGTGGGCAGTCTCCAGACATGTCTCAATCCAAATTCAAGGCAATACTCTGAATGGCAGGAATTTTTATCAGGTAATTTACGTAAGACATATTGTGAAGAGTTCCCATGCTTCCTTTAGCTCTCATGAAAATGTCATAGTGAGGCTTATTTTAAGATGGACTATCCATAGATTATTTCAATAACTGCTGGGGAGCTGGTGTAGTAGCTAAACAAGTTAATCATCAGCCTGCAAGTGCCTTTGTCCCATGGGGCACCAGTTCTAGTTCCAGTGATGGTTCTAGTTTTCATCCAGCTCCCTGCTTTTGAACTGGGAGAGCAAGGAGGATGACTTTGGTTCTTGGGCCCTAGCACCCACATGAGAGACCCAAAAGGAAGCTCCTGGATCCTGATTTTGTATAGGCTTGTCTCTGGACGTTGTGGCCATTTTGGGCGGTTGTGCCAGTAGCTGGAGGATTTCTTTCTGTCTCACCTTCTCTCTGAATATCTGCTTTTTCAATGACAATAAATGTAAAAAAAAAACTTGTCTGATATTATGATGCAAAGATTCTCAAAACGTGGTTCTACCTCCCTTCCCCCAGTCTTAAGTGAGACAAGACATTCCAGCAAAACATAGGAACTTAGAGATGCCAATACTCAGACCCCTAAATTCAATCTTACCTGGTCAGAGCCCAGGAATTTAAAAATGTATCAGTCTCTCGGGTGCCTAGGGTGCCCCAAATGTCTAAATCCATTGCTATACAGTACAAGGAAGTAAAACTAACTTTGCCCCTCTGAAGCAAGTACAAATATCTTCCTTTTTTTTTTTTTAATTGTTTTACTCTCAGCCCAGCATGGTAGCCCACTGGCTAACGTCCTCACTGTGAACAAGCTAGGATCCCATACAGCACTGGTTCTAATCCCAGCAAACCCGCATGTGGTCTGGGAAAGCAGTGGAGGATGGACCAAAGCCTTGAGACCCCACACTCGAATGGGAGACCTGGAAGAAGCCCCTGGCTCTGCACTTCGGATTAGCTCAGCTCTGGCTGTTGTGGCTGCTTGGGGTGTGAATCAGGGGATGGAAGATCTTCCTCTCTGTCTCTCCTTCTCTGTATATCTGACTTTCCAAAGAAAATAAATAAATCTTTAAAAAAATAAATTGTTTTGTTCTCGGGTAAATTTAATTGAACATGACTTCCTAACATCACATCTTACCAGCATGAAGGATTTAAGTAGCGTTTCTTGGTTCACTCAATGTAAGTATTTGAAAATTCATTAAATGCTGTCCATTTGGAATATTTAATGTAGGAATGCTCCACTTCATGTGTGCCATGCATTCACAGATTTTCAGATGGTAACTTTGGCTGCAATGATATTCAGAGAAAAACTTAGTTCTGCTAAACAAAGTACTTAGACTCTTGTTAATTTCAATATATGAGACATATTCCAAAGAAAATGACTGATTTTAATATCACAATGACTGAACATCAATGCATCTCTCTGCTTGAAAATTAACTTTCATCTGTCATTCATAACTTTTTTCACATATTATAGGAATAGGTATCTCAGAAACACTTTCAGATAATATCCATGTATCTAGAAGGACCTTACAAGTATTCTGAACAAAGACCATTTCATTAGGCTGACAGTCCATTTCCGTCGGCAGGCTTTTCTTGATCTTTGTGGTCCAAAAAGAGATAGCAAATGAAAGTCGCATTATGTAGTAGGAAGAGCTTTGGCTTAGGTGCTGGAGAATGTAATCTCCAAAATGTGATTCTACCACCTGTGATGTATGATTTTGTTTCTTTCTCTGAAAAAATGGAGAGTTTGGATGAAGTCTCCAAATGCATACAATCTCCATGAAGTGTTGTGGCCTCACAAACACTCACAAGCGATGTGGCTTGAAGCACGTGTTAATGGGTGGGCAGAAGCAACCTGTAGTTCTGTAAACTGGGTTGAGTTTAGCCAAGCTCACGATGGTGAGAAAGCAGACTGGCTGAGAATTGGCCAATCTGAGTGGGCTCCCATCCTCCATGAGGCAGCCTGGGCTTGTTCTTATGACCATGGCAGGGATGTAAGAGAACTAGTAGAAGCAGAAATTCTGCAGAACCCCAACACTAGGGCTATCGTATTCTATTAACTAAGTCACAATCCAAGCAAGTCCATGAAACAGACTCTCTTGGCTGGGATGGACTGCCAGGTCACATGACTGTAGGGTCAGGTACAAGAGAAAGAAGAATGAAGACTGTCTGGCCATCAGTTTATTCTCCTAGCTCAGAAATACCATGAAATACCAGGAAATAAGTAACGATTCAATGGAATGTTCACTGTTGACTGTTTTCAGTATACAGAGATGTTTAGGAAAATGGGAGATGCCGAAAGGATAGAACGTATTTGTGAAAACTGGAGTAAGCATGTTTTTTTTTTTGGAGTAAGCATGTTTTAAGCAGGGTTTCTCTTTAATTATTGTCTGAGTTTCACATAAAGTCTGCTTCATCAACTGGATAAATATTTGACTGCTGTTCAGTAAATTGCATTAGTTTACTTTAACTGTATGCTCAGCCTTATTCAGGCATCCTGCATTAGGCAATGCAGTGTGTAATGCATCTCTGCAGGTGACCAGAGCTATTCTCTGTATGAGGTAAATTAAAACTCATATTTTAAAAATTAAACATTCTTGCACTTCATGATTTCAATATTTAATTATAACCTGTGTCAAGGCCTAATCTCTGACTGAGTCAGGCATGAAACTAATCAAAAAAAGAGGCAAAAGCTTAGCAATTCTTCCACACGGTAAAAATAACGTGGTTTCTTCAGTCACACAATGATGTTCACATCCACTTTCGGAAGAAGATTCTGATATCTCATAAGGTAGTAGCCCAAGTTAGTATGTGAGGACTGTTATCTGTTTACAATGGTCAGTAACCTGATGATGTGTATTAATTTTTAATAGCAAGTTCAATATCCTTTAAAAATAATAGTAAATTAGAAATTATTAACCTTATTGAATTAGAGACTTGAATATAATGCTAATGTATTGTTAGCCCATGTAGAACTGAAATAGAAAGCATCCAATAGTATACCTGTTATAATTACCATGTTTACATCCATTGGATACTCTCGATTGACTTTTGTAAAAGCCTTTTTTATGAAAGAATTCACACAAATTTTCCTAAGAAAACATGTTTACAAAAACAGAAGTATTCATCGCAAGTTTTCTTCTTCCTGTGCATTTTTGTAGATTATGGGATTACATTGTTAAAGGAGGAGCGTAACACACTAGATGAGAGGAACATGATCAAGGTTAGTAGGTAGCATCAGATAACACTAAGCCAGAAATTTCACAGCCGCATCTCCACATCATGACATTGTGATGAAACCAGCAAGTTAAATTAACAATACAAAATAGAAGATTTAATCCTAGCCTCTTGTTGATTTCTTTCTCATGTGATCACACAGTATAATGAAAAAATTCAAAGCAAATTAAATCAATATTAAGTATATCAAGTCAATATTAAGAATATTAAATCAATATTAAGTCAACATGAAAGCATAGGGTCTTCATTAGGTCCAGCTTGAGGGAGTTTGGGATCAGTCTGTGGATTAAGGATGGTGAAGATGAGCTCCTACGGACAACCATGAGTGCTCTAGAACTCTAAGGATGGTGAAGATGAGCTCCTACGGACAACCATGAGTACTCTAGAACTCTAAGGATGGTGAAGATGAGCTCCTACGGACAACCATGAATGCTCTAGAACTCTAAGGATGGTGAAGATGAGCTCCTACGGACAACCATGAGTACTCTAGAACTCTAAGGATGGTGAAGATGAGCTCCTACGGACAACCATGAATGCTCTAGAACTCCTTACATTCTGCAATGCTTCCCACACTCTCTTTGGATGCTGTGTTCTGAAACTCCTACTCCATTTTGTAGAAATATTGAGGCCTAAAATACACAGCCAGATTACAAAACAACTTAAATTTCTTTAAAGACTTGGGAATGTAGTAGGAACACAAAACAATAAAAAAGGCTGAAACTACAGGCTGGCTGAGAGATAAGCAACTTGAGCTAGGGTTATCGTTGGTGGAGTAGGGCTTCTTTCTAAAAGGAGAGCGAGAAAGCTTTGCCAATATCTTTCTGATGGAATATCTCGCACTCAGGGCTGTGACATGAGGGGAGATGGTGTGAAATATTTTTGCGGTTTCACGTCCATTTTATTGGGAAGGCATAGAAAAGAGACAGAGATCTTTCTCTGCTGTTTTACTTTTTAGATGGCCATAACAGCTGGAGCTGGGAGCCACGGAGCTTCTTCCATATCTCCCATGTGGGTGCAGGGTCCCAAGGCTTTGGGCTGTCCTTTGCCGCTTTCCTAAGCCACTGGGAGTGGATGGGAAGTAGAGCAGCCAGGATGTGAATAGGTGCACATATGAGGTCTTGGTGCTTGCATGTGGAGGATTAGCCAACTGAGCTGTTGATCTGGCCCCAATGTGGAAATCTCTTGCTTCCATGGGCATAAAATACAGAGCATAAAAATTTAACATTTTGCAACTTGATTCCGTTATGGCTAGCTATTCTGATCCACTCACTGTGGTTGTAAAGTATTTGAATTTAAACTCATAATCTGCTTTGTTTTGAATGAGCGAGTGAATCATTAAACATTGTTTTCATATCATAGGTGAACAAACATTTTGCTAATATTTATCCTATGTGTGAATGCATTTCAATTGAAAACTGAGACTTATTCTATTCTGTAAAAGTTACTGTTTAGGTGGCTGGCATTTGAAACAGCAATGGACAAGCTCTGGGGTTTCTGGATCTTGGGAGAGAGCACCCAAGCTTGAGTCCCAGATCTGATTCTAATTTCAGTTTCCGGTGCAAGTGCTCCCTGGCAGTTAGCTCTGAGGATTGTATTTGCGTTGCTGCACCCACCTGCAAGGTGTAAGTTGAGTTTCACTCCTGGCTTCCAGGCTGGGATGTTGTAGGCATTTGGGAAGTTAGCCAGTCAGTGGGAAAATTCTCTGTCTATACCCCACCTCTCCTGACCTTCCCCCCCAAAATGAACTAATTTAAAACTGTTTATGTCCACTTAAATCTTACTCCAGTCATTTGTGAAGTTTTGCTGAATTTTCTCAATACGTGAAAATGCCAATCACTAGTGAAATCTTTATTGATGTCCTTACTTTAGTTCACAGACTACATAAGCACCATGGGTGTCTATTTCTATGGCAGGACACACCAATTAAACTAACACACACTTGTCTGTTTTCTTTTAAATGATGAGAAATTATGGCTATAAACTCCAAATGAGCCAACAGGAGGTGAGACAATCAATGGGTCAATAATGACCGTTTGATTAGGGGGCAGATGGCGGCTAAACCACTTGCTTTCGGGAAAAACTGATTTCCTCCCACAACTTTTTATCCGATAACGTTTATGCAGTGTGTGACTTAATAGAGCATATTTACTTATTTTGGTAAATGCTATAAAACATATTACGTTCAAGTTGTGCATCATTGTAAATTTGCAGATGAAAAGACGGCATCAGTAGGTTCAGAGGCGGAGTCAGATCCTTGCAGGTCTGATTCAATTGTCTACACACTTAACTGTTTGGCACTGCTACCTTGACAAATTGCAGCACTGGTAACAATAAAACTCTGCTGTCGCAAAAGATGGCATTGCCATGTATCAGACAACATGGGGAATTTGTATTACCAAATCCTAGGGCAGTTTATGAGAGGAAAGTGGGGGAAAAGTGAGTGAGAGAAAATAGTAAAACAAGGGAACTGGCTCTTTTATTAACATAATAATAAAGATACACCTTTGCCACACCTTTATTGTTTCCTAAGATCGCATTGCTAAGATCATGCTTTCATAAGCTGCCCTGGTGCTCAGATCCAGGAAGCTCTGTGTATGCAGATCAGCTTTCCTAGCTGTTTTATTCAAAATAAATAATAAATTTCAAAGTTCCAGGTAGCCATAACATACCTTCCTTACTTAATTGCCGGTCACTAGAGTAAATCAGAAACACCCAGATGAGAACAGAAAGTTCTATTTCCTTCCAGTTGTTGATCTTTCACTTCTATTTGGTAGTTTGCAAACTGGGGTTATCTATTTGTGACTTGCTTCTGGTATATGCTATATATTTTATCATAATTCGTGAAAGGGTGAAAAGATTAACTTCTGGTGAGTCTTATGTGGTCAAAATTGCTTAAACATCAAGTTGAAACCCATTAGCTGTTTGAGAAAGAATGGTAGTTGTTAAAGTTCTCTAAATGAAAGAGAAAGTAGAAAAAGAAAATATGCAAATAATAACATATGTACGGCCCATAGGGAAAATCTTACCTCTGATATCTGAAATGCCATTGAAAATGTATTCCTTACTGTGAGCCATGACTGAGCAGGTGAGAAGCCGGCATAATAGGTGGTTTGCTTGAATCTGATTGGGACATCTTAGTCTTTTTCAACCTAATGAACTCATGGCACACACAACCTCAAATGGATGACTTTTTTAATTCTTTTTAAAAAACTCATCTGATCATTCACTTATGAGAAATTTAATTAGTAAGCAGGTTGAGATTTTCCATCTGTGAAAGTTTCTACTTTTTTGCCCACTGACAAATAGAAATAGTCCTCCAATGTATGCCCCACTTGCTAGCAGCAGAAGCTTCAATTGCGCATTAATTCTTATCACTCCGTTTGAATCTATTGAATCGGGAAAATTGGTCAAGGCAATTGTTTGATATAATATGATAAGAATGATGATTTGAAATATTTTTTTTCGTTTTGGGTTTAATGATTCTAGTTTTCTAGAGACCTCACTAAAACATGTGCCAAGTCACAATAACTCAGACTTTTAAGGACTCGTGCATCAGGTGTGACATTGTTTCAAATTTCAGCCAGATTGTAGAGTGATTCCAGGAAGTCATAAGGAAATATATTTCCTGCCCTGTGTGGTAATCTCGTAGCTAAAGTCCTCGCCTTGAACGCATCGGGATACCGTATGGGCGCCAGTTCTAATGTCGGCAGCCCTGCTTCCCATCCAGCTCCCTGCTTGTTGCCTGGGAAAGCAGTTGAGGACGGCCCAAAACCTTGGGACCCTGTACCTGAATGGGAGACCTGGAAGTGACTCCTGGCTCCTGGCTTTGCATTGGCGCAGCTCCAGTTGTTGCGGCTCACTTGGGGGGTGAATCAGCTGATAAATGATATAAAAAGTAACCACTACAATGATTTTCTTTTCTTTCTTTTTTTTAAGATTTTTAAAAAATTTTTATTGTCAAGTCAGATATACAGAGAGGAGGAGAGACAGAAAAATCTTCTGTCTGATGATTCAGTCCCCAAGTGGCCACAAAGACCAGAGCTGAGCTGATCTGAAGCTAGGAGCCAGGAGCTTCTCCCACGAGGGTTGAGGGTTCCAAAGCTTTGGGCCATCCTCTACTGCTTTCGCAGGCCACAGGCAGGGAGCTGGATGGGAAGTGGAGACACCGGGAGCTCATATGGGATCCCAGCAAGTGCAAGGTGAGGACTTTAGCTGCTAGGCCACAGCCAGGACTTTTTATCTTTTCTTTATTCCTTTTCCCTTCCACTCCTCCGGCATTCTTTCTGATTCTCCCCATTTGAGTTGGTAGTAAAGAGTATTGCATCTTTTAAATTTCCATTTCCCTAATAGTTAATAGATTGAACATACTTTTTAAAAAATGTAACTTTACATGAGATACACACACACATACACACTCAGAGAGGGGAGTAGAGGGAAGCAGGGGAGACCTCCTGTCAGACTCTTTTCTTGCCGAATGCCCACAACAGCCAGGATTGGGAAAGGCTGAATCAAGGATCCAGAAATGCAGTCCTGGTCTTCTCCCACATGGATGCAAGGAACAATTTACATGAGCCCAAATCTGTGCTAGCAGGGAGCTGGGGCGCAGTGTCTCAAATCGGGAACTGAATCCAGCTACTGAAACGTGGGTCGTGGACATCGTAACTGGCATGTTAACTACACCCAGTTGGATTCCTTGATCATCTTTCTTTGTGCATGCTAGCCATTTGCATATCTTATTTGAAGAAATGCTGATTTAAGTCCTAAGGTTAACTTTTGATTGCTTTTGATGTTTTCTTTTAATTGAGACATCCTTTATCTCCATATGCAGTACTGGCGGTGATCTCAGTGCTGTTTAAATACAGATACAATGCTAGCCACCTAAAGTACATTTTTTCCTGTTAATTTTATCAGAAGTTTCTCCATTTTAAAAATGATAAAACTGAGGCACATGGGAGGCTAAGTTGAACCTGGTGTATTAAAAGCTAAGAGTCAGAAAATGGTTTAAAAAAATCTATGCATTGTCTATCTAAATATCTATCTAAGCATCATCTATCTGTTTAATTTGAGAGATAGATACATAGACAGAAAAAAATTTCCCAAACCTTGGTTCACTCCCTATATGACTGCAGCATCAAGGACTCCTTCTAGCCAAAGCCAGGGAACCAGAACTTAGTCTGTGTTTCCCACATCGGTGGCAGGGGCACAAAATACTTGAGTCACCACCTGTTACCTCAAGAGTGGCAAAAGTTGTTCTTCCTCATTTGAAATTTCAGGGTGGTAACTTCTACCTTAGCTGGCAGCAGACTAAGCTGCATCACTTACATACACCAGAAAATCAATCAGTGTGTCCCACAACATTTTTATGATAAGGTTAAGTGGCAGCAAAGAATATAAATTCCAATAAATTGTAAATATTCTAATTTTAAACTAAAACTGTTAGGTCACTAACAGTTAAATGTTTCTAAGGGAATCTAAATTCCATAATTATGTGGTATTCAGAACCATTGATTTTTGAAACTCATGAACAATCCATTCATTTTTTGCTAGAAATTGTACTTTCATTATATTACCTCCTAAGAATATTATCATAATATAACATTTTTCATGCTTGAAGGTCTTTTATTGATCACCCTCTTGTACTTACTGTATCAAAAATCTGACTATAAATTAAAATTGAACGCCAAATGATTTTTTGGAAGTGTAAGTCTCTGAAGACTGCAGTAATTTTGGATTGAGTTGTAACATTATTAGTAATCATCAAAGTATATAACAGATCTTGATAAGTGGCCAATAACTTTCAAACATAAATTCTGTATTGGAAACATCTTTCTAATACGGTAGCTAGGTGTGTTTTAGTAGTTGGATTAAAAGAGGAAGACACACATCACCGGTTTTCAGATTGTCCTTTTGACATCCCCAAAAATTTTAACTATGCACAATGTCCTACAGATGAAAGAAATGCCCTGTCATTTTGCATTTTGTTCAATGGAAAGGAGCTAGGTTGAAAGGGAGGTAGGGAAGCGAATCCTGAAGGTAGATGCTGCCTTCACCAAACATCGGAATGTTTTTTGAGAAAGGTTAAGTTTAGAAGACACTGCACAGAAAAGCAATGGCTCATCCATTCTCCTTCGACGGTCTGTATGTGTTGCCGGGGATTTGCACTTTGTAGTCTGTTAAGCATCATCGTGTGTCACATCAGTAAAGGAACAGTCAAGGCTGTAGCTCCGTTCCAGTAGCGGCCTCCCAAGTGAAGTCACTTGGTCATGACTAACCATCCTTTTTACACATTATCTTGTTCAGTTATCACACCAACATTGCAAGATAGGATTGTGTTCAGGGCACAGGGATGGTGACTGAATCACAGTGAATACAAATGGCTGAGCAAAATGTCCAGCTCCTCTGTATTCTGTCACACTGTATCCCTCTCTCGGATAATGGATTAGTAGACCGATATCCATTAGAAGCCACAGAGTTCAAAGCAAATAATTTTGTCTTTCTCTTCCTTTATCTAGCTTTTACAAGAGTTTTATTTTTCTTCTTTTTAAAAAATGCTTATTTATTTGAAAGACAGCATTATAGAGGGATGGAAAAGAAAGAAGGAGAAAGAAAGAGTGTTCTCATGTGCACTTTCACTCTGCAAATAGCGCCAACCGGGGTTGTGTGAAATCAAAGCCAGCAGCGAGGAGCTTCTTTTGGGTCTCCTGTGTGAGTGGCAAGGACCCAGGCACTTGGGTCATTTTCTACTGTCCTCCCAGGAACTGGACTAAAAATAAATAAGCCAGGACCTTAACTGGCTCTGACATGGGATTCCAGTGCGATAGGCAATGGCCACAGTGTCGTTCCTACTTCACAAACATAACAGAGAACTTCACCTGAACATACGTGAAATTAAGGATTAAGAGCAGAAGTTTTGAGAAGGGAAGCCTTTTTATGCTTAGTATCCTCAGCTGGGCACAGACCAGCTTTGAACAGTTGTTGGAAAAGTGTGAACATAGTCACCACCAATTTTGCAAGGGTATGGAGCTAGGGAACCGCTGGCTCATGCCTTTATAAATCGTGAGGTTGTGACTCAGATTTTATAGAGGGGAGATAATTGTCTGTGGTTGGGGGTAGGGATCACTGCACTATAATGTGTTCTTTTGAAAAGTAAGATAATTATAAAACCAAATTGCCAAACTGAAACAGTTTCATTTCTCACACGGTCAAGAATTCAGATTTTTAAAAATATAAGGCTGTATAATTTATTCATGGGTTATAAGGTAATGCTGGGTTCAGCCATCATTCTATAAATAGAGCAATAAAAGCACAGACCAACACCTTTTAGTTACCCCACAAGTAACTTCATGGTCAGATTTATCTGGTATACTGAGCAGAAAGCCATTTTCTATCACATAATGAAAATATTTGGAAAACTACTAGAGCAATGAGAGTTATAGAACTCCTAAAACTGTAATTGCCTCGTTCCATTATTAGAGTGGAAAGTATTTGGAAATGTCTTAGCGTCCGAGTAAACGGCATGATGTTATTTGGAGATTACTAATTGACTGTTCCACCTCTTTCTATCGAAGAGTAAGCTACGATGGGGGTGGGGGGAAGATGGAAAGGATGGTTTAGGAGAAAAAGGAAAATCCTTAAGGAGAAAACCCGCTTTTGGGATTTATGTCACTCTACGCGACCGAATCTGAAATGAAAAGCATACAGAGTGCACAGATGACAAGGTATTTGTAGCAGAACCGAACTTGGATGATTACCTTCCAGAAAATCTTGAATGAACTTGATGAAGAAACATAAACATGTGAACACAAGGTGGGCCTCTGCACCACAAGGACAACTTTTGAGAAAACATTGTACTTCCTAAAAGCTCACCTTTTTAGACATTTCTGGCATTCCTCTCTGCCCCTTGTTTCTTTTTCATTTTTAGCTCATTTTGTTGTACTATTTTTGTTAAGACTTTACTGCAAAGTTTATCATTGTAGCAAGGAAGAGCCCACCCTGACTTGACTGCTTTCCCCCATGTTCAGCAAGGTCAAGAGCCAAGCAGAGCTGAAAGGTCAGACATCATTTGCAGATGTTAGTATTTGCATTATCGGATGTACCTTTCTACACAATGCACACTAAATTATGGTGTCATTGATGGTGTTATGCATGTGTTTTTAAGAAACTTCAGGGGGAAAAGAAAGGAAACATACACAAGAGCCAAGAAAACTCAGTGGGAAAAAAAAAAACACTTGACCAAGTTATCATTAAAAAGAAAGAGAGGATAAACATGTGCAAACACATTGGCCCATTTTGCAACTGTTTTACAACAGAGGTAAATGCTTGTTTCACTAATCCAAGGGCTGGACTGCACTCTGAGAAATCCTGGGTGTAGTGTATCAGGAAGCCACAACATGGTCCATGGGGATGTCACAAACGCCACTTCACTACAGGAAACTTAAGTGTGATGTCGTGTTCCCATTTTGTTTTTGTATTGCTTCATATCTAATCTAATTGTTTTTGAAAATAATTGCTTTATTCCTCTACTGTATTATTGGGAGTTTGCTTTTAGGCTTTGGGGTACTAGCAAAAAATGAACTGCAATCTGCTGGAGTCACAGTGCAAAACCATGATACCATGAATGCAACACCCACCTAGGGCGAGAAAGAGACTGAGAGTGAAATTTGGTTTCTGCAAATTGTTTACTTCCCAATTTTGCTTCGGTAGAATAAATGCAGTACCCAAAATAGCTTTCCGAGGATAACATACCAGTTGTGTCACTCAGTGAAAACAAAAGTAAATCACTCCATTTTAGAGTTGACATCTCCACGAATGTCTTCTGCAATGAGAGACAATTATTGTTATTTTGCAAATAATTACTCAAAAACACTTGGTAAATTCTGCTTACCAAGCAACTCATAGGATATATAGTGCTGTGATTAAGAAAAACATAGCTTTTATGTTGAGAAAATGCTTCCTGAATTATCAGATTAGAATAATTACTAACAAAAAAATTAACTTCAGCCTTGGAAATGATGACTTTTTATGGTTGTTAAACCCTGGCTGTGTGCAGAATATCAAACAGGATGTATAGGTAGAAGTTCAGTGAAAAGAGATTTGACATGAACTCCCAGTGCACTGAATAATGGAAAATTATTTATTTGCTCTATCCACTCCCCACACAGTGTTCCACAATTTGCTTGGTATTTTCTTCTTATTTTTCCCAGTCTTGCACTTAATCTTTTGTAGCTATTTGCCTTATGACCTGACTGTCCGGAAGGAAGCATGGCAAGGTTTGGAAACATTTGCAATTCCGTATTGAAACTGTTGCAGTAGATTGTGTTTATTCTCCAGGGAAGTTTCCAGTTTTTCCGTTACTGAAATGAAATAATGATAAAACATTCAGGGAGTTCTTGCTTATATTGACCACTTCTCAGAGCATTAACTTGAAGCTCATCCACAAAGCGGTCTCGTTCCTGATCCATCAGAAGTGGAAAGGCCAAAGAAAGGAAACTGGGCAAAAGAAGGTTCTCTTTGTGCCAGCTACATAACCTGTGCACAAACATACAAGCTACCATTAACTGAATGCATTTGACACTCTAATTTGAAACTTAACTGCTTCTTTAAAATGCCCTTTGAAATCTCACACATTGATGAAAACAGCCTACAACAGCGGGTGAAGAAGCACAAATTTTAAGATCACTATGGAGCTAAGAATAGTGTCATTTGACTGAACTGCTTTTAAAAATCGGCTCCCAGATTATGGGAACACAAATATCTCGTACCTAGTGCAATATGTTACTGCTTCAACAGTAATAATGACAGCTGACGTATTGGCAGTTACTATGTGCCAGACACTGGTGTGTCTGCTTTACATGTGTTATTTTAAAATGGAATATGACATACGTAGTCATGAGGCATGACTCCTGGGTCTGGAAGGCTTTAAAAGAGTGTGGCATGTTCTCTGTTGCTGGACTCTGAGATTAGATCCTGATAACTGGGTGCCAAGAGCCAAATGGTCATTTATCTGTACTCCGGAAAACAGTGCTGTATTTTTTTTTTTTCTGTCTTCTACTGGCTATCAGTTGAATTCCTTACCTAATGGTGTGTCAAGCCTGTGATTACAAAGTGAACTAAATATTTCATTGTAAACAGTTTTTAAAGGGTCCACCGCTGGTTCATGTCCTGTCTGCTCCACTTCCCATCCAGCTCCCTGCATGTGGCCTGGGAAAGCAGTTGAGGAACGCCCAGCACTTTTGTCCCAGAATCTGCTCCTGGCTCCTTTTTTGGATCAGCTCAGCTCTGGCTGTTGCAGGCACTTTGGGAGTGAACCACTGGACGGAAGATCTTTCTCGTCGTCTCTCCTTCTCTGTGTACATCTACCTTTTTAATAAAAATAAACAAATATTTTAAAAAATTTTAAAAGAAAGAAGGAAGAGATTAGGTAGAGAAAATGGTCCTAACTCTGTATTGTGAAATATGTGAAATCTGGTTGCCATATATTAATAAAATGATTTTTGAACATTAAAAAGATCATTTTGTGAGACTCCTAAACTTGCCATTCTTCTAACAAAGGTCTGAGCCTGGAGTCCAGGCAAATACATTCTGTTCCTGGCCCTCTGATGCTTGTACGTGTCTTGTCAATTCTCAAACACATTATTATTTCAGAGCTGAAGCACACTTTCTGTGAGAGTAGTCTAACTGCTTAAGCATGAGCATGTAAATAGCATGCTTTTGATTCTGCAAAGCTGCAGCCTATAGAGAAGAATGCGGTGGTGTCCAGCCTGGCATGCATATAGTCTCTGCGAGCTTTGCTATTATTTTTAGACCCATAGTTCTGGACTGTATCTTATTTTCCTGCTTAGTTAACAGTGCAGGTAGGACTGATAGTGTAGATCATATAACTTGCACTTGGAGTAGCCTTGAAATGAGCCTGTGTACAGCATTTTCTTGGGCAGCTAGCATTTCCTGGAGACCACCACCCCAGAAAAGTCGCTCTCTAGCCCTGCAGAGTAAGGTCCAAATTCAAAGCTCCTCTATGAGGCTACAACACACATAATGTAACTTACACATCTCTGCTTTGGAGAATGAATTAAAAAAAAACACAAAACAAAACAACAACAACAACAACAACTCATACTTTCTCACTCAGTATTCAGACTTTGTGGCGAAGCAGGGTCTCAGAGAGACTCCCAACGAACTCTGCTTGGTGCTTTCTGTTTCAGGAATGGAAGAATTCTGGTGCCCACTTCCTGTTTCAGAGGCCCCTGCCTTTGTATATTAACCATATGCAGCTGGGTATGCTTCATCTGTTTTAGAAGCCTTTAGCTCGGGATTTGGCTTATGCCGGGGTTCAACCACTTACGTTCATGTCTAGTTGTGAATTTCTCAACTTGCAGTTTTTCTCCCTAATACTGGAAAACTATTCAAGATGGTTTATGTAGTTAAACTTACTGTAACCATTGTTTTTCAATCAGGAAGGATCAATTATGGCCGATGCTGTGGTCTAGGGAGGTGAGCCTTTGCTTGTGATGCCGTCATCTCATCAGGATGCCTATCCCAGTTCCTAACTGCTCCATTTCCCTTCCAGCTCCCTGATCATGTGTTTAGGATAATAGTGGAAGATGACCCCAATTTTTGGTCCCTGCTCCCACCCAGGAGACGCAGATGAGCTCCTGGCTGTCAACTTCAGTCTGGCTTATTCCTAGCCAATGAAGTCATTTGGATGAGCAAAATAGCTGATAGAAGAACTGTCTCTCCTTTTCTGTAATTCTTGCAAGTAGATATAAACATTTTTCAAAATATAAATTAAGCTTCAGGGTTTTTAAAATTTTTTAATTTTTTTTTTACAGCCACACAGACCAAAAGGAAGACTTTGTCTCTTTGGCTCCTCCGATGGCACTTCCTGGGTTCCGTTTTGGTTTTACTTTTGCTCCTCTTTGAGGATCTCCTTGATCTCCAACTTACTCCTTTCACTCCCTTCCAAAACCCACTCTGGGATAATTTACACAAATGGGAACTGTTAAAAATCTTATATATTACATCTCCCACCACACACTGAGGCAACTCCTAAGGTTGGCTCATTAGTGATAGGAACTTGCAGAGGAACTTGAAGGAGCTGGGGGAGTAGCTATGCTATTGGAGAGTCGCACAATGTAACCTCTATTTTTAACTCAGGAGCATGAGGTTGGTGAAATAGTCTCCTGATAAGTAGATACAAATATTCAAAAATATAACTAGGGGAAAGGCTGACGGAAAATGTTTGCAGAGCACCACAGGGAACAAGGGCTGTTTTGCTTCTCACTTTGAGTGCTGCATAGGTCATGGAAAACCTCTCCTATCAATTTACTGGATAACCTTTCTGTAATAAGATCTCACCTTGTCCCAATCTTTCCTTCCATAAAACGAAAATACTACTTACCTGTTCCTATTTATAGGATAATCAAAGGGGAAAAATGTGGGTAATGGTACAGTTTTCTTAGCTATAATTCTCTTCCACAGGAAACTTAGAGTCCTTATGTGAGAAAAGGAAATAGAACTTTTGCTTTGAGCTTCCGTTACAACAGCTTACAATGCCTGTGTGCTAGGCAGATTTGATACTTTCTACCCCCCCCCCTTTTTTAAATTAGAAACTGCAGGCTCTCTGGCCACAGTTGCTCTTGAAACCGAGGATTCAATTTTGAATACTTCAAAGCCAAGCAGTCGTACCTTTATTGGATTAACAACAAATATGGAATGAATTAATGAATTCTTGGGAACACAACATACTGGAGGTCATCATTGGAGAGGCAGCACAATACAAACAAATGTGCTATAGATTCTGCCATCGGGTGTCCTGGAGTCACATCCCAGATACGCCCAGATGCTAGGTGAGTCATCCAACCACTGTATGCTTCATAAAAAATAAAAAAAAATAAAAAAAAAAGGAAATAAGTTTCACCTGTTATAAGTGGAAAATGAGAACACCTACTTGTACAGTTTCCACGAGGATTGAAGGAGCTGTCAAACTCACATAGAAAGTTCTTAGACTACAATGGGAACACTCTAAATATTTATTAAACAGTGATAATCAAAACAAGATATTGAATAGTGGGGGAAGAGAGGGAAATTTTGAGTCATGGGATGGAGAGAGGAAAGTGTAATTATAAAATAAGCTTTTTTTTTTTTTAAACAGAGGTAGAACAACATGTACCATGTTTGTAACGAAACTAAGTCAGCTTTCTTGAAAATCACAAAAAGAAATTTATTAGAGACATTTACTCCATCATTTTGATGCAATAAAAATGAGCATAAAATGCTGTAACTTTGTTGATAATTCCAATACTACTTTCATTTCTTTATCTGAATGAGATGATATTCAATTTTAAATATCTATTATTGTACCACATAGACTTAAATAACCAGTAAATCCAGAGGTGTTGATAACCACTCAGGTAGAAAAGAAATATTTAACTATAGAAATATCATATTTGGGAAGCTAGCTGCTGTTATCTCTTCCTCTGATATTTGGGGAACATGCAAAGTGATTTATACCTATCAACTTGAAGCAAACGCTCCCAAAGTGACTTTCACAATATTTCGAGACTATTACTGATATATATTTTTAAAGTGCTTCCTATTGTGAAGGTAGCCAACATTTTTTTTTTATCATGTAAAACCATATTGGGCAAAGTAATTCTCTGGAGGAATTTCTTACTTCATCTCTTGAAAAAGCAATAAGAGGATACGGGTGTCCAATTTTTACAATGAAGCAAATTGTGGTGCATATTAATTATGGTTATTAGTTTAACTTTTGTTATAAGAAAGATTAATTATAATGCTTTCTTGTAGGACAGCCCTTCATTACTTCTAACACTAAACATTTGCATAGAAGAAAATTGTTTTGGTTTAATGAGAGCAGTGATTATGGAAAGTTAAGCATTTGTTTTAAATTTAAAACTCGTTAGAGGTGTCCCTTTTGTAAGAAAATCTTATATAGGAGGATTCAGACTTGCCAAAAAAGATGAATCAAAAAGTGATTACTTGTATTCTAAATACTTTCTCATGTCCAAAAGGGTTTCCTGAACAGTCACACTATTAATGTTAGCATTACTTCAAGATCGATTTTCCTAACAAAGTTTCATAGACAAAACATTTGTTCTTTAAGTGTGAGATGTCAATAAGAATGAAATTTCAATTGTGTCTGAAATTATGATGTAAGTCAATGGGAACATTTGACTTACAAAAACTTCATTTGTAGGTCACGTGTATGGAATATACTAATTCAGTCCATATGCTTTTAAAATCAGATTTGGTGGCTAGGAAGAATGACACAGTATGTTGAGGAATTTAGAGTTAATGGAGAAAAAGTGATGTGTTTCCAGCTGCAATTACTATTACCTAGCGTTCAGATTTGTTTGAACTTTAACGTCCAGAGCGGCATAGAAGATATGTCTTTTTTTGCATGTTGAAAAGGATCAATGCCAAGATGTTGGTAAGAATGAGTAATAAACAACCTTTTTGACAGATCGCATGGTGAAAACAATTTGTTATCTGATTGATAGAGATAACAGATTCTTTAAAATGTATTTGAGTGAAGTAACACATAGAAGTAATTTTTCTAACAAGTAGAGATTGGCTAGTCTGGCTCAGGTAAACATCCAGATGTGTGAAAACTAGATTTTTTTTTTTTCTAAAAGTTGTGACAACTAAAATCCAATGAGATAGACAGACTAACATTATTAAAATTAAGGTACATAAATAATGTAGCTGACGGATAAATCAGTTAAATTTTGTTTTATCAAATGATGACTTATCATATTTCACATAGTTACGAAATTTCTAATTTTTCTTATGTTTCACTTGAAACCTAGTATAGAACTTTACTCTCATGAGACTGCCCTACCTGTTATAGAAATTTTTATTCAGCTAGGAAAGTCAAACTAGAAGTTTAACAAGAATGGTGGGAACAGTATTGTTTCATGTTTTGTGAAGTCTTTGTAACAACTATTCTCTTTTCAGGCAAATGATGAATTGGAAAAAGTTCATGGAAAGTGGAATTAAAAGATAATCATGCTACTGTGAAAATTTCATTAAATCCATAGATTTTATTTCCAACATACATTTTCTCTGAACACTCTGAAGACCCCTTTTTATGCATGAATTTCAAAAACATTTCAAAGATCCTTTCTATGTTTATATTTCAAAATTAATTTTTTTGCCAATATAAACTTGTATTTTAATTCTAGTTTCCATGGGCTTTGTAAAGTACCTTGTAATATGCATATGAACATTTATAGTTTTGCAACACCAAATCAGAATATATAGTGTTAATGTATAATCAAAATAGTAAGTAAAAACACATGAGCTTTTATTTCCATTTTTTCTGAGAATTACTACATAGTAGTCTTTCCAGATACTTTCAATATACTCTAAATTGTGCATTTGCTTCTCTACTATTCCTTTGTATAACTTTGTTACTTGATTTCAACTAAATTAGAGTCATTCTACATCCATGATGTAGAATAAATATGATTTGAGTGGCTGACAGTTGACCTTGAGGATGACATCAGTTCAGACACTGCTTCAGATCCTGATTCCAGTTTCCTAACAGTGCTGACCCTGGGAGACAACAGATGAAGGCTGAAGTAGTTTGATTCATACTATTTGTGTGAGATCTGGTTTGTGTTCCTAATTCCTGGCTTCAGTCTGGCATAACCAACCACAGTCACTGCAATCAGAAAGTGATCCCACAGATGGGAGCTTTTCCTATATTCTCTGAAAAATATATACATATACATAGGTATACATACATGTATACATCTGTAATATGAAAGTAGAATAAGGTACTAGCATAGTGGCTTAGCTTGCTAATCCTCCACCTGTAGTCCCTGCATCCAATGGGAATGGGCTCATGTCCCAGCTGCTCCATTGCTAATCCAGCTCCCTGCTTATGACCTGGGAAGGCAATGGAACATGGCCTAAGTCCTTGGGCCCTTACACCCACATAGGAGACTGGGAAGAAGCTTCTGGCTCCTGGCTTTGGATGACTCAGCTATGTGCATTTCAATCATTGGGGCAGTGAATTAGTGGATGGAAAACCTCTCTTTGTCCTTTGTAAAATCTACCTTTCAAATAAAAAATAAGATTTATTTATTTATATTGGAAAGTCAGATATACAGAGAGGAAGATCTTCTATCTACTGATTTACTCCCCAAACTGCTACAATCACCAGAACTGAGCCAATCCAAAGCCAGGAGCCAGAAGCTTCCTCTGGGTCTCCCACGTGGGTGCAGGGCCCCAAGGCTTTCAGCTTTCCAGGCCACAATCAGGAAGCTGGATGGGAAGTGCGGTGGCTGGGACATCAACTGGCACCCATATGGGATCCCAGTGACTGCAAGGTGAGAACTTTAGCTTTTATGCTACTGGCTAATAATAGCTAGCATCTGTTGGCCAGTCATGGAGGTGGGCCTCTTGAAAATTCTTCCTCCAATTCAAGTTCACAACTGAATGTAAGCTAAGAAGAGTCCCTGAGTCAGACCATCTATTCCTCACCCACAGAATTCTAATGCACAGAAACAGAAGCAAGCAACAAACGCTTATTTTAACAATATCATGAATTTTTAATGTGACTTGTTACATGGCAGTGAATAACTAATAACATGGTGTCTCAAGGGATTGCCACTTCTGGGTATGTAGTAGAACTTTCCAGCAGTTTATAGCATTAGCCAAGAACAAGCCTAATATAATAAGAAGACATCTGTTTAGAGCTGTTGGAGAGCTGCTAAGGCAACCAATTCTGGAAATGCCAAGATTCCTGGGGTGAGGAGAGTGGGCAAGTTAGTTAACACTATTCAGCCAATTTTTCCCTGCAGAAATTTGCTGATTTTGGTCACAAAACAAAAACTGAGAATCTGGTATTCTCTATGCAGAGGAGATGACCAGGAGTGGTGGAGGGGGTACGTTTTGGTGGTCTTATAAGTGGTGGGAAGACTTGATGGGTAAGGATCCAACTGAGCAGGAAAAACAAAACTGAGCCTGTCCCACTAGACATCTATCAAATGCTAAAGTTATGTGGGGCAGGAGGCTAAGTAGCTAAACAGAAATCTTTGGCAAAGCACTTTGAGCTTTGAGCAAACTAATGTGAGGAGTGTGGCCCTGATAATCAGCCTACTGGGCCACAGGTTGGAATTTCTGGGAGACTGCCCTAAAGCTGAAAAAAGTCCTAAGTGGAAATGCCCTTTTGCAAAACTTCAACACAGCCTCAACCCAGGTCAGCTCTGAAACTAATTAAAGTGACAAAATCTCTACGGTGCTTTGCATAGAACAACAAAACTTTTGTGAACCTTTACCAATTTTGGTGCAAGTGCATCATATTCAATTTTTAAAAAAATTATCACACACATTGATAAATATCAGAGAATGAAGACACAATGAGAGTTGACTCCAGTGACCTACGTACATATTTGAGTTTAACAAGAGGCAAGAGTGGAGAGTGCCGAGCAGAGGCCTAATCTAAGAGCTTCTGAGAGGACTTCTTTTCCTATTTTGTAAAATCTGCTATTGTGACCAGGCCAATAATAGGGAACTGGATTGTAAAGGAAATACTCAACAGCATCCTATGGAATCCAAGAATCACAGGCAGCAATTCTCTCCACTTCTGGCCTCATGTTTACTTGAGTTTTGTTTACAATCACAATTAACATGTAAATGCTATGAAATTAGCAAAGCTGTTGTCTCATTGAGGCACATAGGAATCAAGGACAGACACAAAGCAAAAGAGTAACAATGACAGCAGCACTATTGGCAATTACATATCCTAGAAGTTAAATTTCCAGGACTGCTTTCTAATTCATTAATTCTCTCTTTAACAGGATCAAGTCTGCTATCTGTTTGAGAATCTAAAATAAAATTATTTCAATACTTTTAATACCCCATGCCAAAGCAGAGAAATTCAAGCTTGCCATACCAAAGTATCTTCCTCAACATAAATATTAAGCTACTATGCTAATTAAAAATGAAAATTTAGTCCTCACATCAGATATAAATGTCCTGGTCTCAAAGGAATCTTTATTTTTGACCTTGTGAATTCTCACAATCATAAATTGAATAACCATTGTCCAATGGAAACTGTTCTTATTTTTATTTTCAAATTCACTTTCTATGCACTCGATTTTACATAGGTTAGAGTACAAGTTTTAATCAAATAATAAAATGCTGATGATTAACACAAAATTTCAGAAGTTTAAATGGGATGGATTATATACTCAGTTTCCTTACTTGAATTTTAAAATTTATTAGACAGGGAGGTACCACTAAAGGTGAGATTATTCCTTCTGAAGAATGTAGAATACTTACTAGTTGTGTTACTGGATATGAATCATATATGGCATGCTCAAGTTGTATTGAGAGATGACAAATGAAAGGGTAAGTCTTAAAAGTACTTATGATAAACTTGGCTCTTAAATAAGTCGCTGGAAATGGAAAAGAGAAGATTCATATACTTGTTATCTTTATGGCAAAATTAATTTACTTGTGATTTATTGAATTTACTTAGAAATCACCATGTAGCATACTAGATGGAATTGTAAATAAGGCAGACTTGGGCCACGCATGGCAGCCTTGTAGCTAAAGTCCTCGCCTTGCATACTCTGGGAATCCATATGGGTGCCAGTTCGTGTCCCAGCAGCCCTGCTTCCCATCCAGCTCCTTGCTTGTGGCCTGGGAAAGCAGTAGAGGACAGCCCAAAACTTTGGGACTCCATACCTGCATGGGAGACCCAGAAGAGGCTCCGGGTTTCTGGCTTCGGATTGGCTCAGATCTGGCCTTGTAGCAGTTTCGGGAGTGAATTGACGGACGGCAGATCTTCCTCTCTGACTCTTCTTCTCTCTTTATATCTGACTTTCCAATAAAAACAAAATAGCTCTTTAAAAAAATTAAGGCAGACTCATCAAAAGCAGATCATAATCAGTAAAATGACAAACAAATATATGGTGAAACGTTTGAACTCCATTGACAGAAATGAATCCAAAATAATCAAGGCCTTGCAGTATAGCAGTAAATGACTCCGAGGGTTGCTAGCACCATATTTTGTTTTGACTTAGCTTAATATTTATCTTTCTAAAGTGTCATGTTTCTCTCTCTATCACATAATTTATCTGTTAGAACAGCTGTTGTGTGTGTGTATAATGTCTATGAAAAGATTAATGTGACAAAAGGGTTTGAAAACAGCTAAAAACAGCAATAAGCCTGTAGGGTATAATCATGCAGTGATTTTCCTAGGGGCTGTATCGCAAATGAGGGGTTGTGTTCAAAAACTTCATGGGCATGAAATTAAAAGATACATCCATTTTAGTCAAAAAAATAGTTTGATATCCAAGCACATCAAAGATATTCAACCAGTTCGTGGAAAATGTGTACTATATTAAAACTATGCATGGATTTCATTTTCTTTTTACATCAAAACAAACTTTTTTTAGAGTATTGTTCTATGAACCATTTGAAATTCCTAGAACGTCCTCCATGATCTCAGGGGTTCAGAATATTACCCTGCTAAAGAGTACTGAAGTGGTTTTATTTCTTTCGCAGGCATTATCAAGTTTCTATTAATTTTTCCAAAAGAGGAATTTCCCCAGTCAATTGAAACCAGGTTCTCTGAAAACAGTGTGACGTACTTTTCTAAGTACAAAGTCGTGGTTTGTTGTCTGAGAAAGTGCCTCGTCTCTAGGAACTTCAATGACAAATCCAAACAGCATTTGGCTTTTGCAGACGTGCCAATAATCTCAAATTGTGTAGGTTGCAATGATTTGTATTTTTACAAAGTTGCATCAGTTTGTGTATGAAATATGAAAATTACACGACTGGGGTTTTATCTCTATTTCTTCCCCTACTAGCCCAATGAAGCAGGTGCACTGTGAGCAACTGAGTACTAGAATGTGTGTGGTGGTGAGGATGTCTCAGAAACATAGGCCTCGTGACCATCCTGACCCTATTTCACTTCCAGCCCCAGCATCTAGCAGAAGAGGCACTACTTCCCTGAACCTGCTCTGCACAGACAGCCATGGAGACTCAGGGATAAGTCATGGATACCTAGGGATGCATGAGGAGAGTGTCTGTCAGCTGAGGCAAAAGCGTTTGACACCTCCAGTCAGCTGGCATGGAGTCAAGTCTTCCCGGCTGTCTTAAATAATGTGATGTGAAGGCGACAGGAGAGACTAGGGGTCGGGTAGGGGGGTGAAGTCGAGTTTTACAAATCCACAATTAAAAAAGAATTTGAGTCTGTCAAGGTACCTTTCAAACTTTCTCTTATCCTGCTTCCCAAGTGGTGATCCCAGAGGAAAATCAGCCAGGGCGAAGGGTTCCATTGTCCCATTCTTGAAGTGGGGTGCAGATAATCAGGGCCTGGCAATTTGTATCTCTCCCTCTTAACATACAGCACAGCGTTTGTATAATTCATTTCTTCATCCATATTTCATTATGATTAATCATCATAAATAAGTAAGTCGCATCTTTTAATGACGGAGAGGTTGAAGAACTAGACTGTCAGTGTGTGACAGTGCCGCACAGTCATTATTAGGGGGATTTATTATTTTTGAAAAAAAAAAAAGCAGCAAGTTAAAAGACTCAGCTCAGTAGTCAAAAGTGCAATTTGAGTTTTATTGTGCAAAAACCTAAAGTGGAAGCCGCTCTTCTGAAACTGTTTAACATACATGTAATTCAAACAACCTGCTTTACAAGGCCTTCAGTGCGTTCATGCCAGTACAACAAAGTGCTCTGCCCAAGTTACCCCTTTCAAGCTTCATAGTTTCAGCACAACATGAATACCTAGGCCATAGGAATTTACTGAAGCAGCAAACACGGAGCTCACTGTCTCTCCTGCAAATAACTGGGTACTGGAGAAACCTCCCACAGCTCCCTTCAGAGGCAATTAATGGTTTTGAATACACCTGGAGATTATTAATTCTGGGCGAGGCCTCGATGCTGCAGGTCACACTTCACTTTGGCAAGAAACCAAATAAAAGAGGGATTTTAAAAAATGTAGACAAATTATATATATATTTGCCTGCACACTGTCTTTGCTTCCTTTGGCAAAGAAATAAAAATTGCCAGTCTATGGAACTTCAATGTATCACATGAATATTACCTTTTTTTTTTTCTTAACCTCCATTTAACCGTTTCAAACAGGAGGAGAAAAAAAAAATAAAATAAAAGCTTACAGCAGAGCCGGCGCCAGGCAGGGTGGTTTGGTTCTCTTACCTGGAGAGAGGGCCGCTGTGCGAAGAGGCGCACGCACATCAAGGCCGGAGTCTTTCAAAGGCTGTGGTGTCATCACTGACTCATCCTGCAGGCCCAGCAGGATCGCAGGTGCTTTTGATTTCTGGTTTGGTTCATAATTGAAGAATGGACAGAATATATCATGAGTTTTTTGAGGTGACTTCAAACTAGAAAAAAAAATAAAATCTCTCACTTAAAATTTAAATACACATTTTGTACTGCACCGGGTAACCGGGGTTTACTCTAAATCAGTGCTCTCCCCCTTGGTGAACACTAGAATCCCTAAGGGAGCTTTTGAAACAGTAGGAATGCCTGGTCCCGCCCAGTATCTGATTTTAATTGATCTGAGGTGAGCCTCAGACATTTTTTTAAAGCTTTCTGGATGATTCTAATGTGCCACTAGGGTGGAGAACAACTGCTCTAAATACTTAGAATAAGTACAGGAATTATCTTGATTATTTTTCTAATATGTCTTGTGTTTAAGTTTATGAGACTTGAGGAAGAATATTCACCGTGGATATTTCATTAATACCTGGAAGCTTTTGAGTGGATGATTTGTTGGTGTATTTTTTCCTTGCTCTCTCTCTCTCTCTCTCTCTCTCTCGCTCTCCCTCCCTCTCCCATGATTGTCTTCGCTTTTTCCGTCTTTCTGAAACACACACCCATACTCACTCCCCAGCCCCCTGAGACACACACACAAAACAGCCGAGTGTCATCACTTCACCTTTCACAAAATATTTTTACTGAGAAAATATTATCTGTCAAAATTCCTCACCTTTTTTCTTAGATAGCTGAAAATACTTATATGCTTTTTAAATTTCTTCCTTTACCAAACAAACATTTATGGAACATCAAGTGGCAAATTGGCACTGTCTGACAAAGTGTAGGCAGATCGGCTTTTTAAAATAATAATGCCCCTCCCTATATAATAGAGTTAGAATTCAGGTAAAATGTTCTCACACAAAAAAAATCACGTATGTGTTTATGCAACACATAGTTCATAGTAGTAAATACTTTCTATAAAAATGTGTACCATAAGTCAACATAAGTGATTAGTGCTAAGATACACCTAATCACACTTATAGCATATAATAGGTTCTAGCTTCTAATAATTACTAAAACAAAAAACAAGGTATTTCTGATAGGTGTGGAATATTTGGCTTTTCATTAATACTAACTGCTCAAATGTTTAGACCTATCTCTAATTGTATATTTTATGTCCAAATGGCAGAAATGCCAAATACGTTGTTATCATAATGAACATTATTTAAAATATTTTAAACATCATGCATATCCATGCAGAAGCTTGTATGCAATACCATGAATAAAACATATGCTCATTTACCAGTGAGGTCTGGGCAAAGCAGATTAATAACAGTTGAGATACATTGTTCTCAATGCTATAGAATGTAGCCAGACATACTTGAAAGACCTTGATGTAAGCCAGTGAAAGGGTCTTGTATTCTGCAAGGCTAAATAAAAAATTTAAATAAGGTTGAAGGGGCAGGCATTGTGGTATAGCATCCTAAGCTACCCAGCTTGAGATGCCTGTGTGCCTACATTGGAGTCATGGTTACTATGTGCTTCTGATCCAAGTTCCTGCTAATGTGCACCCTGGAAAGCAGTAGAACATGCCCCCCAGTGTCTGGGTACTCTGCCACCACATGGAACTTGAGTGGAATTCCTGGCTATCACCTGAGAAAAAGGAATTTGCACTATGGACCAGCAGATGAAAGATCACTCTCTTTTCATCTTTTCCTTTGTCTGCCACTCTGCCTTTCAAATGAAAAATAAAACTTTTTTTTAAAATGAATTTAAAAAGTTCCCCCATTCTCTGAAACTCACAGAATGAGCACCTGCTTGATTTAATCATGAATTCTTCACATAGATCCATACGATCTTCCAAACAAGAACAAAAAACTTTAGCCTTTTGAGAGCCTTTTACATAAAAGCAAAAATAGGGAAGTAGTCTTGGTTTGTTTGGTTTGAAGCTGAACAGTGGCTCCATTTTGAAATGTTCTGAAGTCCACCTGGCACAGCTGGAATTTCACCACCTTTTGTCACCTCTCTTTGTCTCCTATCTGTAAACTCTGATTTCCCAATTAAAAAAAATAAATCACTGAAAAGAATACATGAAAAGCTAAATGCTTCTTAGAAAGGCCACTGAAAACACAGGCAGTCAAAACCAAAATAAGCAAATGATGCTACATCAAATTAGGATGTGTCTGTACTGCAAGAGAAGCAACCAGCGAAGTGAAGAAGCAACCAATTGGATGGGAGAAATCTACACACTACACAACTGATAGGGCACTGATATCCAGAATTTACAAAGAGCTTCAGAAACACAACAACAGCACAACCAACAACCCTCTGAAGAAATGGATGAAGAAAATAAGCAGACATTTTTCAAAAGAACAAATTCAACTGACTAGTGGGTATTTGAAAAAAAATGTTTTTCATGTTTTCTAGCTATCAGAGAAATACAAATAAATTCCACCTAACCATGGTAAGACTGATCTATGTTCAGAAATCTACTAGCAACAAATGCTGATGTGGATGTGGGGAGAAAGATACCCACTCCATTGCTGGTGGGAATATAGGCTAGTGTAGCAGCTATGAAAGTCAGTATGGAGAATGCTCAGAGAACTGAAAACTGATTTACCATAGACTGAGCTATCTCACTCCTGGAAATACATCCATAGGAAGTGAAATATGCATGAATTCAGTGATATGAAACATTATATTTGTAGTAGCACAATCCATAATAGTGAAGACAGGGAAACATCTCAGATACTGCTCAGAAGAGGACTAGATAAAGCAACCATGGCACATTTACTCCATAGAATATTACTTAGTCATTAAAAAGAGTGAAATTCTACCATTTGCAACAAAAATTTCCCTAAGGAGAGCATTATGCTCAGTGAAATAAGCCAATCCCCAAAGGACAGATATCATATGTTCTCTCTGATACAAGGCAACATTCATGCAAAATATAAAACTAAGAGATACATAGATACAGAGAGGAGGAACAGAGGGGGAGATATTCCATCTTCTGATTCATTACTGAAGTGGCTGCAATGGCTGAAGCTGAGCTGATCCAAATCCAGGAGCCAGGAACCAGGAGCCAGGAGCCAGGAGCCAAGAGCCAGGAACTTCCTCCATGTCTCCCACGAGGGTACAGGGTCCCAAGGCTTTGGACCATTCTCAACTGCTTTCCCAGGTCACAAGCAGGGAGCTGGATGGGAAGTGGGGCAGCCAGGATTAGAACCAGTGCCCATATGGGATGCCAGCATGTGCAAGGCAAGGATTTCAGCCGCTAGGCTACTGCACTGAGCTCAGACATGTCAACTTTTAAAATATACGTCTAGAAGCAGGTGTCTGGCCTCGTCAGGAAGCTACCACTCGGTGTGTCTGCATCTCATACTGGAATACCTGGGCTTCAGTTCTAGTTCTAAACACAATTCTATCTTCTTCATGAACTATGTGAGTCACTTTTACATTATCTGAATATATGCTACCACAAAGTCTCTAGCTGCAGTCCTCTATCCTAGCACCCACTGAAAGTGTGCTTATGTCCATCCATCCCCAGCTCCTTACAAAGATGTTTTGATTATTGAGACATCCTCTGTTTTTGCAGGACATAGAGAGCTGATCAAGCGAAGCAGCTGGGAAATGAACTGGCACTGAGAGGATTTCAGTGCTGAAGGCCAAAGATGGCTGATTACACTATTCGGCCAACCCAGCTTTATCCTCAACTCTTAAGAAAGTCTATGTTTATAATAAACATTTGGGCAATAAATACATAGAACTTTCTATATCTAACACTGGCATAAAAGATGATATCTAATTGATAATCTCAATATTTATTTACTGAATTGAACTGATTCCTCATATCCATTTATTGGATCTCAAGGGAAACAGCTCTTTCAGAATCACACAGTTAATAAGTGAAGAGTTTAAAATGTGATAATCGGTGGTTGTACACCCTATGATCCACTTCATAGGAGCTCAGGGAGCCACAAGGATACTGGCATCCAAGAATGTTGGCTTCTGGTGATGCAGCTCGTTAAAGGGATGAGGTTCATAAAAATTAGAGATATGAATGGGTAGTTCATTTCAGATGAGCTTTGTCAAGTATATAATGGAAATCAATTCATAGGTGATTTCTCTGAGTTATTAGCAAAAAGGAAATTCATGCATTTTACCCACAATACATTAGTGATGCGGAATTATTACTCTGTTTATAAAAGGTGAACAACTGAAGATGTAGTTCCTTTCAAAATTTCAGCCTGCTTGGATAAAAAGTGGGCCAAGAAAGTATCTTCTGGAGGGCTCTTTCTTTAAAAGGAGCTTTGAATCTATTCCAACCCCTGGAAGGAAAGTATTTGGTGAAATAGGTTTCAGTACTTCATTATAGACAGAAAAAAAAGTCATATAGTCCTAAAACCATTTATTGGCACATGTTAAAAATGGAAATAAATTGACCAGAAACAAATTTATATGTGCCCTGTGAATTGCTTAGCATTTTGAAAAAGTGCTTTAGCACAGCAGCCAATATAACTAAACAAAATGCAGCAAAGTAGCTGAGTGAATTGATCTGTTAGATGAGGTTTTCAAAATTGTTTAACTGAGTCATTGGGAATGTTTACCAAATAGGCATTGAAGTATTCCTTACCAAACTGCTACTTTGGACAATAATTAATAGCTAATGTCAGAAGCTTCTTGAAATCTGCTCTTTAGTAAGAGGTAATGAAAAACATACCTTATCAGAGAATGACTCATTGCTTCCTGCTCTGGTGGAAATAACATATGTTGAAAAGTTACTACAGCACAGTTTCAAATTTTGATCATGCTACCTCTTAGAAGTGACAGGTTGAGGAAATTACCTCTCTGTGCTTCACCAAGATGTTTTGGAAATGAGACAACATGATTTATGTGAAGTATATGCCTAACTCAATGCCCATGCCATGTAGATGCACTCAGTAGTCTTCTCAACCTAGAAGAGAAATTCCAAAGAGTATATTTCACATTGGACTCATCTAAAGCACTAGGAGAGGATTCAACCTATACCATATCTTTTCATTAATGTGAAATGCATATTAATTCATAAGTGCACAACTGCAGTGGTTCCTAAACCCATTCTTATTTCCTCCATGTATTTAATGCTGTCATAACTTCTCAAATGCCTGCCACTTAGCTTTCTTTATTTCTCAAGTTACAGTTATGGGTGAAAAAATATTTCGCTATACACTAAGTCCCTGTTATCTCTCTCTCTCTCTCTCTCTCTCTCTCTCTCTCTGATGATTGGTGCTCTGCTATATCTTATAAGGAATCAGCCAATTACGATACAGCTTTACCAAATACAAATGGAATTCAACCCTGCGTCTATAACAGGTAGACAGATTGTTGTAGGGAAGGAGGAAATACTGCTTGAAACTTGAAGAATGAGCCTCCATTGACCCACCAGATGATAGAATATTTTTCCACTTCCTAAATTCTTTTCAGAATCATGACTCCAAGCCTCGTAATTCAGAATTGTTTTAGTGGACTAGCAACCAAGGATACAGTTTAGAAAACTGCTCTGGGACTGGCCAGATAGTGGCAGAATAAAGGCTGTTATACATCTGTATGGGTTATTTGATTCAAATCTTTTGAACTCTACCTTCACTTTGGACTGATCTGGAGAGCACTGAACATTCCGTGATATCTGGACCTCACTTCAGACTAATTTAATAAGAATCTATTCATGTAAAGCCAGATAATAGAATTTTTAAAAGAAATTCTAAGTTGTTGCCAATGTACTTATGATATTGAGAATCAGTGCATAAAGACTGTAAGAAAAGTATTAAAATTATTCTAAATTATTGACTGTCAATCACAGCTAACATTCATTGTTAATTTTGTGCCATGCAGTTTTCTCATGGGTTCTCCAAATAACTATGGTCATTTTTTTTTGAGGTAAGTACTGCTATTATCGCTAGTTCATTTGAACTGCTACAACAAGATGCTCACCACTGGTTCATTTATAAGTAACAGAAGCTTTTCTCTCCTAGCTCTGAGGTCTAGGATGTCTAAGGATATGGCACAGACGATCCAGCCTTTGGCACAGACTGAGTCCTGAGCAGATATGATGCCTGGGGAGACTTCCTCCTCTGCTTCATAGATAGTGTCTGTTGATACGTCCTCACTGATGGGAGGGAGGGAAAGACACAACGGATTAGGGTGCTTCCTCAGTATCCTTTGGGTCAATAATCCCATTCATGAGGGCTCTATTCTCTTTACAACTTTACCCTCTAATGAACTGGTTCCCTTCATGCTATCATATGAATTTAGTTTCAACATATGAATTTAGTAGATACATAATTCCACCATACTATCTCTCTTTACAGATAATAAAACCAAATCACTTCTAAGATAAAGTAACTTGTCAAATGAAATGAAATATAATCTAGGGGATTTATATCCAAATATCTTGATGTGAAGCTTGAGCATCTGTGGTATGCCTCTTTATTTCTGAATAACAGTGGGCCCTCAGTAAACCTATTAAATACACAGCTTATACCTGCAATGTCATGACACACATAAGGAGCAGAACGCTGGAGTCAAGACTCCAGCTGAAGGACTGTATCATTATGAAACAAGGGGGACAATGGAGAGGGGAGCTGGAGGAGGGAGGAAAGGTAGGAAAAGGGGGGAAACATTAGAACTACAAAACAGCAAAACTGGATAATAAGAATAAAAAAATCCCAATAAGAAACCTAATCAGTCTCAGAGCTAGATTCTATCTGCAAAATGAAGTACTTTTTTTTTTTTTTAAGACAATCATTGGTGCACATTCTTGTGTTTTTAAAACCACTCTATTAGGAACTTGATCATTTACACACATAAACAGCATGACAATTTTTGCCCTTCTCTTTTGCACTTTTGACAGTGAAGGAGGGTACTGATTTAGGCCAAATCTCTATGCCAATAAACATGAATGCTGATTCAGATAGTGTGGTAACTCAGTCCTTCATCATCTTGGGTGGTAAAAACGTAAAAAAAAAGAAGTATTTACTGAAGCCACATCAACCAAATCCATAAAAAATTCCCTTAATCTAATTATCATCTCCTTATTGCAGCCTCCATTGAAAAGACTCCAAATAATGGAACTGATAAACAATTACAGAAGATATTCTATGTCTCCCTCTTTGAGAAACAAAGAGCGAGCAAGCAATTTGAAATCAGAGCCCTTCAAAAGGTACATAACCATTGTTCCTGTTGAAATTCTGCTCCACTAATTATCTGCATATTTAAATAGGGTTCGTTTTCTCTTGGAATCCCTTAGAAAACAACGCAGAGCTGGCTGATAGGACCTCGAATCCGGAAGATAGATAGTCTCCTATTTGGAATTTATGATATGCAAATTTGTTGTGTTATTTTTTTCTTTTAAGCATCCATATGTTGTTAGCTATTAAGTCCCTAGTGTCTGCACATTCTTTCTGCTTTCAGTCTCTGCTGCTAGCAATAAGCAATTGCTTGCTGCTAGCAAACAGTTGCATGGCGGACAGTAGTAGTATAGAATCAATCATCTGTGCAAGCGGCTTTTTGTAATAGCTGAAACCTGTAAACAAGTTAATATTCCTCAGTTATTAAAGACAATGAAGTCATAAAAGCCACCGTATCATTACTAATCGATGGTTATGTTATTCTTTGTATTTACTATAAAATATTTATGCTATTAACATGATATTGCGCTTGTTTTATATTTACCTTCTATTAGTGTTATGGGCTTAATAGAATGGTCTCCAAATTTACATCTTGGGTCCCTACCTTCTCCTTGTATTCAGAATGAGACTGTATTTAGAGACATGCTCTTTAGAAAGATCATGAAGGACACATTTTGCCCTCAAATGAACAAAATAAATAGTATGTGTTCTATTAATGAGTTGTGAATGTATGTAAGGATAATCTTTAATTTTGAATAACATAAAAACTGCCTTTGTAATTTGAAAAGAATAGAAATAATTTTCCTAACACACAAGCCACAGAAAAATGGGCATAAAGAGGTTGAACATAATTCTCTTATCGCTTCTGAATTGTGTGGTAGCCATTGGAGGACCCTGGGACAAATTCCCTGAGATGCTGGTCCTGCCCAGTGGTGTGGTAGATGTCAGACACAGTGGTGCTCTGTGGGCTTCCTGAGTTTTGAACACCAAAGATTGGGATGCTGTACAAATTATCTAAAAGCTTTAACCAAACACCAAAAGTAGTTTTAAATCTGAGGACATTTCAAAAAGTTCATTGAAAATTCATATTATAAAGAATCTATCCAGGGATTTCAAATTTTTTTTGGATTAAAATGCAGTTACTTTTAAAAAAATTATTCATTTGAAGGGCAGAGTTATAGGAAGGGAGAGCTAGGGAGAGGCGAGGGTCTTCTCTCTATCTGCTTGTTCAGTTCCCAAATAGTCACAATGGCTGACTGGGACTGGGGCTGGGGTTGGGGCCAAGCCGAAGCCAGGAGCCAGCAGGTTCTTCCATGTTTCCCATGTGGTGCAGGGACCCCCACCTCTGCTGCTTCCACAGGCGCATTAACAGTGACCTGGATTGGAAGTGGAGCAACTAGATCCCAAACTGGCTCCCAGATGGGATGCCAACATCACAGATGGTGGTTTTACCCACCATGTCACAATGCTGGTCCCAATAAATTTACCTTTCAATTCCATTTTTCCATAAACTCCTGATGTACCCTCATGTGTTCCTGTAAAGGAATTCCACATTTGCTATCAGTAAGTATCAACAACTTCAGCTTGATTTTAGTAAGGAATAGACATTGTCTATATTTAAATATATTTTGCCTTCAGCATTTTTTTTTTCTTCTTGGACAAACTGCTTATGTCTAACCTCAGCTCTGTAACCTGACCTCTTTAAATCCACAACTTGTAAAATGGATAGCCTCATAATATTTGTTTCAGATATGCTATTTTAAAGTTCTATGAGATAAAACATGCCAAGTATTTAGTAGGCGGAATTTCACATTCCAGGAGCTCAAATAGTTGTGAGATTTGTCATGACTTCTATTTTTATAGCTATTTGCAAAGTTTCATCAAAATGAGTTACAGTTGGGGGGAGTAGTTACAGAAACATGTTCAATACAGATAAAACACATCTTCGAATCAATCCTAAAGATTTTTCAGATAATATAAGAAAAGGGTACTTCAGATAAGGCAGAGAGGAAATTGCTCATGTGCCGTATTTTGCCTCCTGTTCACAGAAACCTGAATCGGCATTATCAGCTGCCCTTTGCAAGGCTAATCTGGGCCTCAACAGGATCCTCAAGACCTGGCTCCAGTAAGATGACCTGGTTGGGACCTGGCCATGCTGTACCCAAACCCAGCTTTGACTTCTGTCTGAGTTCTGTTTGCCTTCTGCCCTCGTTGGATAGCAGGCATTTGCATTTTAAATTGGACCACCGCTTCTTGATAAACTGTAACAAAAATTTTAAAAAATGAACTAACAAGGATACCACATCACTGATTTCACTACTTGCTACTTTTCAGTAAATAGGAAACCAACATCATGTACCTGGGATTCTCAACCTTTATTGGCTGGGAGTTGTAATGGTTATTTGAAGTATGATTCTCTCCCACACCTAAGATGCTGCTCACTGCACATGCATTCTGCCTCCTGCCTCTAGGTGGGACATCGTTAGAAGGAGTTGGGGAAGGAGTCACTGGGTCCCCTGTAATGATGCCCACTTACTGTACCTTTATTTCTAACTGATCTCTCTCTCTCATTTGTAATTCAAATGATTGGATAAAGATTCTACTTAGAAAAAAATGTCATTTCTTTGCATGCTACTTGAGTTGCTTAAAAACATTTATTTAAAACATTTCAAGCAGTGCTATAGAACCATGTTCCCTCTGCACTCCCCTCCTACCCAGCGCCTTCACATCGGGCAGCAGGAGACACAGTGCTGAACATATCATCTTTACAGATTCACAAGTCCCTCAGCTGGAGATCAGGATCAATTCTCACACTTTAATCCTATCTGCCAAAGAGTTTTTAAACTACAACACTGACAAATAACCTGATCTGTAATTCATGGGCCTCTCCTCCACGGGAAATAGACAGCTATAGCTTTATTATTATTATTTTTAATATAAATCGCCTTGTAATCTTACCAAGAACACTGATTGTACAAATAAGGAAGCAATAGGAAAACTAAACTAAAGAGCAACATGAAATTGCCTGTTGAATCTGTGTCTTCCATAAAGGGTAAATTCTGGACTTAGTTTCATTGCATTCTTCATCTTCAGTCTGATCTTATTATATTCTTTTCCAAAAATCAAATTTTATTGATGCTCCTCCAGATGCCATTGCTAACATATTCTGATCACAACACCATTTATCTTCTGAATTAAGATACTACTCTTATTAAAAGCATGGTATGTTATGCATTTAAATGATGATATTCACTGAGTTAAACACACATATTTGCAAAAGATGATTATTTTAAAAATACCATTATGCTTGATGAAATATGTGATACTCTTTTAAGACAAATATTAGATGTTTTCCATGATTTGTATCCAATATACAAAACACCAAAAAAAGTATATGAATGAAACTGACATTTGAGGTTTGATTATGGTTTACAGCCCTTGTATATACCCTTAAGAAACAGTGGTATTCCTATCAACTTGAAGTCTTCATTTAGCCACGAGGCGATTGCACCAGGCTCAACTATTTGTTGAATTTTTCATTTAGTGGAGGATTAACCCTGTGACTCTAAAGTGGATCAAATGTATGTTCTTGTAAAAAATTAATAGGAAAGAATGGGAGGAGAGAGTGAGGAAAGATGGGAAGTATTACTATGGACTTAAAAATATACACGAGAAATACATGA
Source organism: Ochotona princeps (assembly GCF_030435755.1). Taxonomy (NCBI): domain Eukaryota; kingdom Metazoa; phylum Chordata; class Mammalia; order Lagomorpha; family Ochotonidae; genus Ochotona; species Ochotona princeps. The sequence goes on along the minus strand of NC_080856.1, from coordinate 11,886,074 downwards.
ACTCTGTTCTCTATATAGGAATAAAAGCAATTAAGGATTGTAACATAGCTGATAAAGCCACTGACTACAACACTCAGATTCCACAGAGGTATCAATTCATGCACTGGATGCTGCATTTCTGACCCAGCTCCTTTATAGTAGCTTGGGAAAAGCCGCAGAGTGTGGTACAAGTGTTTGGACCCTTGCCACCCATGTGTGGGTTTTTTAATGAAGCTCCTGGCTTTGGCCGGGTCCAGTGCCATCCGTTGTGGGCATCTGTGCAGTGCTGGAAGGCACTTTCTCTCCCCCTTTCTGTCCGTAACTCTGACTTTCAAATCAATATATACGTCCTTAAAAATTTTAAAGGATCTCTTTCACATAGCAAAACGTCATACCAATATCAATTTTCTCATTCATCAAATTGCTTATTTGGCACCTTCCTGCCTCACACTTCATCCTCTTTCCATGTTCATGGTTCAACAAATGTCATGATCGTCTTACTATTCTCCACTAAGCACATACAAACCAGTGCCTCCTAAACATCCTGAATTCATTTTCTTCCCTTCTTTATTCTCACCTGGATCAGCCCTGTAGCCTCTGACCTTCATATCTTCCAGTTGATCCTCCCTACAACTCATACCCCTCATAACCTTGTTAACACTTTGGTATTGTTCTTACTCCAGTGGTTTCTATTCTTTCAGAAGTTCTTTTAGACTCCATGCCATGGCTACAAGGTTCTTCCAGATGTACCTTGCTTCTTCTGATGTCCATTACGGTGAGTATGTAAAGCTGCTTTTATCTTTACCATGAGTTCTGTTGCTTTGGGTTCACAGTTGCTTCTTTATACACAAGAAGTCTCCCATAATCCCCTTCTCTATAAGATTCACTTAGCTGTCCCTGCTGCTGGGTACTTGAATATGATTTCCATTATGCTTCTTATCCACTACATTTGAATTGTTTAGCTCAGACCTACATTTACCCACTAGATTGTAAGCAATGTCTTCCTGTGAATGCACCGTGCCTAACAGGTTATTCAGTTCATGTACACAAACTTACAGTGTAATTTTGTCTCTCTTTTTTCAGCTTTCTCTTCATACTCCTTCAACAGGTTTAAGTGTCTAAGTGCATTGTTTAATTGATATGAGTAATTACGTATGGATACATTAAAATTATATTAAAGAATGAAATATATCAGATAACTACTAGCTACAGTCAAAACAGAGATTTGATATGAGGACTTAAAAGGAGCAAGTGTGCTAAAGATAGTTATATATCACACAAAGCAAGAGGTTGTTATCCAACACTTACACAAGAGATTCAAAAACTCTGTGTTGTACTTGTTCTTCTTTTATTTATTCTCCTTGGTGAAAAATTTTTGTCAATGTTTCTTATAATGTGGTCACAATAGATATGAATTATATGCTGCAAATGATAAAGCTAAAAATAATTTATTCTCCTGCCCCCTAATAAAACTATCATTAAAAATTCCCAAAGATTAAACAGTTTAATGTCAAAGTAAATGTAGAAGCAATGTTTCAGAAACAATTAGTTTGGTCATTAATTTTAACCAATATTTACATAAAGATAGACTGCAGTGTGTTCAAAAATCTTATTTTATTTAGGAGTAATACTAAATAATGTTACAAAATACTGCAATGAATTCTATAGCAGGTTCCTGCAAAACATCTTTTAAATACTGAAATACTTATGTATACATTTAGATAGCAAAGATGAAATATTGGTCACATTTTCATTTGGGAAACTTCGTATTTCGTTGAGCCACATGATAAAAATCTAAGTTTAACAAATAAGCGTGAGTTTGTAGTTCACTCCCAGCTCCGTGACTCCTTGCTTGTCTTTTCCTGTTTAGTTTTTAGCTTACTTGGTTACATAACCATTGCTTTTGCTTAAAGGTCAGCCAAGAGTAAAGTTATATCTTGCTGCAGGTGAGATGTAAACAGGGTCTGATCTTGCCCTGCCATTTTCCTTAAATCTTCCACAGAGCTAGGTGAAACTGTGCCAGTATTCATAAAAGAAGATTATGTTTTAGAATCTGTATTGTATTATTCAATAAATATTTCAAGGTGTCTGCAAACAGGGATTAATGGGTATTATATTTCAGGAAACCAGAAAGGTATCAACTAGAAGAATTAAATAAAACACTCATTTTGATGCTCACATAAACTGTAACTTAAAATAAAATGTATGTAAACTTCCTTTCCCTTTGTTTCAATTTCTTGTCCTAAGATAATGCAGGATAAAATGAAATGAGACAAAATGAAAGGTCATAAAAACTCTAAAAATGACCTTCACTCTGAAAAGGAATGCCTTTCTTCAGTCATCGTAACAATCATCGACGTGTCTGCAAGCAATTAAAACATCTGGATGAAAAACACAGGCTTCAGACGCTGTGTGTGTTGCACTGATACTGCATGCACACTGGTGCAGCCGGAGACATCAGGCTGTGGAAACGACTTGAACAGCACGGACTGGGGCCAGGACACGTATTTAAAGCACTCAGGTATATCGATGCTGATCAAGTTCTTCAGAAAGACCCTTGGCTTTGCAAATACATATTTAGTTTGTGTCTAAACTTTAAAATAGGAAATTGAATGTTCATTTGCTGTTGGAGCTGAAGACAGGCATTAATGATATAAATGGATTTTTAATCTGCTATAAAAATTCCTCAAGAGCCTAGTCATGGTGGGGTTTCTCTGTTTTTCCCACAGAAAATTCTTTCAACATGGCAGCTGCTGCTGTCTAGAATATTCTATGTTTTAAGGTCTTTTTCATCACTTAGACATCACTTTAGACATCACTTATTTTTATGACTGTTAACTAATCAATGAATGTGCGCAACGGAATAAGCAATGTTGTCTTTACTAGTTGTTTACAAACTTAATTCAAGCTAACAAACTGTAGTTAAATAATTTAATAAACTAGAATAATTATTTCTTATAAATAGAGTGAATGGATCATTATAACAGCATATTAAGAAGGAATAAAATTTCTTTCACAACTATTTTTTTCTACTCATGATTTGTTTGGTGCTTAAGTTTTTCCTCAATAAAGATATTCTTAAACATTCCATGTCAGGATTTTTGTCAGTTGGATCAGCCACAACTTTTTCAAGGCTTTTGAGTTCTTTTCTAAAAGTCTATAAGGCCACTCTAAATGTTCTTTCACTGTAACACCAAAAAGTGGTTGGAATTCTGTCTTTTCAATTAAATTTGTTAAGCTTCTTAGAGATGATAGCTTTGGCTAATATCATTACTGAATCTTATACGAACAATTTTGACTAATCCAAAAATTATGGCTTATAATGACTTAGTTAAAATTGTATAATGCAAATTGCACCTTTCTGTTCTGTACTTGTAAATGCAATATGTATTAAAAACTATTTATACATATTATCATTAAAGAAATTTACTAAGGGTTGGAGCAAATAAAAACTGATACATTGCAAGTTTAAAATGAAAAATAAAAATTAATTACACTGTGATTGTATCTATGAAATATAATGAAGACATTACACTCTGGGAGAACAGCTAGAAGAAGAGGTGAAAATATTAGTAACAAAACAGTATACCTAAAGTATACTGAAGAGTTTAGCTAAAGACGGTGTTACCAGACTTGTTCTTTTATTAGGATTATCTGCAGAACCTTTTAAAGATACAAATTATTCTGAATCTCCATAGACAAAGCTTGAAAATTTGAATTTGTGATCTGGAGTTTTGTGCTAGAAACCAATGGTCTGAAGAGCGTGGAATCTATTTTTGTCTTAAAAATACTATTGTAAATGTTTCAAACTTTTGGTAATTCTTCCTTTTCCTTGAATTTTAAAATTAACATATTGGAGATTAAAATAATGATGTAGCTTTTACCTTTCTTGACTTTGAGGGCCCCAACTAGTGAATGCCTTTTTATTTAAAGTCTATAAGTGAAAAGAATTTTAACTGAGAATTGCTGGTATTGACAAAGCTGTGTCACAGAAGCATAAAATCATTTAAAACAATGAAATCTCACAATGTTGTTTAATTTTTGTACATTTTTTTGTTCTATATTAACTTCTACAAACTGGAGGAAAATATATTCGTCTTTTGGAAACTGACCTATTTCACTAAGCGTAATGGTTTCTAGTTCAATCCATTTCGTTGCAAAAGACAAGATTCCATGGGTCACTAGCATTTTCAATGGGTCACTAATATTTTACCTATATTCAAACGAATGTCATTTCTTCTCTTAACCTTGAAGTCACTTTTTCTTCAAATTTAATATATTATTTATTTATCTTTAAGATAACATGCCTCTTATGGCTCTACTAAAGAAAGAATTCAACAAGTAAGATGTAAAAAGGCCAAGGTTCATCATGAAAATAGGGAAGGGCTGACTGTAAAGAAGAATCAGGTGAAAAGATGTCCAGCTTCACTCATGTAAACGTTAAAAACCCACAAACTCTGAAGTTTGATGAAACATTTAATATAACTTTTTAAATTGCTTTTGAAAAAATGACCATATAACCTGAATGCACTTATTCTTCCATATATTTTTAGACAAATTAAAGCTATAAGACTAAAGTTTGAAACTGACTAAAATTGTGAGGATTGCTAAAATCATAAGATAGTACATTCTCAATAAAAGAGATTTAATATGTGGTGAGCACTTGTCCTCATACCAAGGTGCCAGTGAAAATGTACACACTCTGTATTAGAGTATCTTGGTTTGACTCGCAACTCTGATTCCTGATTCCAGCTTGTTGCTATTGCAGATGCTGGGAGGTAGCAGGTGGTGGCTCAAGAACTTGGTTTCCCACGATCCCTGGCTTCCAACATCCTTCCGGACCAGTCCTGGCTTTTGTTGGCATTCAAGGAGTGAAGCGCTGGATGTGAAGTTTGTTTGCGTCTGTGTTTCTCTCTGTTCGTCTTTTTCACTCTCTAACAATAATAAAGAAAACCCAGGGTAAAGTAAGAAAACCCCTCTTTCATTTCCAACTCCCTTTTATTAGTCATTTTGGCTAAGACACTGCTAACAGTTGAAGTGTTTCAACTGTAACATTTTTATGCACTTATATTTCAGTGTGTGTGTGTTTCCGTATCTTGCTCCTTTCATCCATTAATTTGCCTTGGAGATCACTCAAAGTTAGTATGGAATAAATTTACCCCATTCTAAAAATGTTATTTAGCATTAAACATTTGCTAAACCAGCTTAGTTTTTCATAGTTTATAAATATACATGGACAAGCAAAGTTTTCTTTTCCGGGTTAATTTATTTTTCTTTATTTCATCATAGTCTACTTTATTGACAAGGTACAACATGATATGACCTTATCTGGAAAATATTCAGTATTTAAGATACCAGTTATAAAATCTAATTTATTTGCATTGTGTTCCTTCAATGAAATAGTGGCAATTTAAACGTTATTGTCATTTTCACAAAAGATGCAGTTAAGTGGATTTAGTTTTACTAATTGTATGACAGGATCAACCTTTCACTCGGAGGTATCACTGTACTTTCCCTTCTACAATCCCAGTGTTGGATATTTTTTGTTGTTTATGAAACAAAGGCTTCTGGGAAAGAAGTTAAATAAGCAGGAATCAGGAAACATTTCCAGGAATAACTGCTAGAAAAGATGCTCTATTGTTCTCATGCTTCTTTTCTAATTTTATCTAAGTGAACCAAGAACATTCTAATTGGATAACTTTTTAGCAGAAAATTAAGCATTTAGCATTCAGGTAGTTCTCAGTGTACATTTTCACACATAACTTTCTACTGCCCAGTAACATTTAACAAAAGCATGACTGAAACCCCCGTTTATATCAGAAAATGCAATTACCATTCGTGATTTATTAAAACAAGTAACAAGGCCATTGAAGAATGAGAACTCATGCTTGGTAGCTCTGAAATGGAGTGTTCTGAGATGATGCTGCACTCCTGGGTGCTGGTGGCTGGAGACTTGGAATCAAGTGAGCTGATATTCTGACGCTTGGCCTCCAAGGGACAACCCGAGACAAAAGGGAAATGAAAGGACGTGAGGACTGTTCGCTTACAAACTGCTCACAAATCTAGATTGAGACTCAGGCTATGAAGCATATTATGTGCAGAAACTATTAGATTTGCACATTAGCCTACTTTTTAGTCCTAATAAGTTTTTTAACAGCAAAAATAATAAAAAAAAAATGTCCTTAAGGGTGATGAGGAGCTTTCTGCTTTGCCCCAGAGAGCAATTAAGTGATTAATTCCATCACCTGGAGCAAAAATAAAAGATGTACCTTCTACATGACAATCCCAACTGAGAAAGGGAGTTTTTCCAAGTGCTCTCTTGCATATATATATGATTTCCCACTGTATATATGATTTCTATTTCCCATGTTGTTCAAGTTTATATGCAATATGAATCATCTTTAATAAGATGCTTCTCAAATCTTAACAATATCAATCTAAGACATGTGTTTGCACACAGTCAGGCCTCTATTTTCAATGCCGGTGTCCCATATCCAAGTGCTGGATGCTAACTTTCTTTTCTTAAATTTTTATTGCAAATATGATTTACAGAGAGAAGGAGAGACAGAAAGATCCTCTGTCCACTGGTTCACTCCCCAGGTAGCCGTAATAGCCTGAACTGATCTGAAACCAGGAAAAAGAAGTCTCTTCAGGGTCTCCCACGTGGGTGCAGGAGCCCAAGACTTTGGGCCGTCTTCCACTACTTTCCCAGGCCACAAGCAGAGAGCTGAATGGGAAGTGGAGCAGCCAGAATAGGAATCGGAACTGGTTCTTCTATGTGATCCCAGCAGATAAAAGGTGAGATTTAGCATTAAGCTGTCATGCTGGGCCCACTATTCGGCTTTCAATGCAGCTCCTTACTAATGCATTTTGGAAGATGGAGATAGAAGGTGTAAGGAGTTATTGGAATATCCCACCCTGGACCCAGCGCCATTTCCTCTTCCTCACAGCTCACGGAATTCGCTCCAGTCCAGCCGTCCACCAATCGGGCATTTCACCTGAGAATCCCACCCCCAATCTCCCATCCCCTTCCCCAGCTCCGCCCACTTACCCATCATGCTTAGGCAATCACCTGTGACAGTCTTAGGCACCAGTGCCGGGGGCCTGCCCTCAATCCCTCCCAATCCCCCACCCCACACCTTGCAGGCTCACCTGAGAGACAAAAAGGCCCCCGGTGGTGCGGCTCTGTCTCTCTCTTCTCTTTCTGGCTCCTCCCCTTCCTCCCCTTCCACCTCTTCCTCCCCTTCCTCCTCACCCTCCCCACCACCTCCACCCTGTTCCTGCCCTGCTGGAATTAGCTGCACGCAATAATATCGTAATAATAACATAAAATTAGAACTTTAACTGTTTTAAATAACTAACAGAAGGTCCACATACTATGGTCTCTGCTACCAAACAGTGAAACCAGTTGCTGGCTTCTTTCAAGCCCAGATCTAGTGGTTGCATTTGAGTGAATGAGACAACAAAACCTCTCTTTTTCTGTGTGCCTCTTTCTTTCTTCTGTTGCTCTGTCTTCAGATAGATAAACCAGTTTATTTTAAAAAGCTAATTTTATTGATTCTTTGGCATCTAAGAATGCTTGTTCCCCAAAAGTGAGCTTTATTTAGTATCTTGCTTCTGAAAATCATGTAACTTCTGTTTATAACTAAAAACTGTTTTTCTAGTCACTAAGGAATGTTTAGCCTGAACAAAGATAAACTTATTTTGTTGCTCATGGTTGTGAGGCATTTTTTTTTAATTTAAATGACTTTACATGCTTCTAATTTCACTGATTTTCAGTAACCATCCTTTACAGAATATACTGGGAGAGTTGGTCAGGGTTATCCCTGCCTTTTCAGTAAGAAGGAAAGAAAGATCAGGAGAATTCCAAGGTTGTAGGAATCCTGTAATTCCAAGGTTACTTCAGGTGCAAGCAACCTCTGTGTGTAGCTCACCTGTTGCGGGAGGAGCGCAACGCGAGGGAAAGTCAGTGCTGTGATGCTAGGCACACATTCTATAATGGACTGCTTGCCTTATATCCAGGCCGCTCCAATTCCAATGCAATTCTTACCAATGTGCCCCCAGGAGACAACAGGTGATGGTGCAACTCTAATAGATTTCTAGGCTACGGATTTTTACTTGGCCCATTCCTGGCTGTTGTAGGAATTTTCAGTAGGTAAAAGTTCTATAGCTGACTTTCAGCTTAAAAAATGAAAAAAAGATTAATAAAGCAATTGCTTCTCTAACTTGGGGGTGCAGAAGATCTGTTTTGATATAGGTCACCTCCAATATCACCCAAGAAAGAAGTAATTGATTCCTTTCATTATTTTCTTTTATTTCTCGATTACAGCTTCTTATCGTGGTTTACATTAGTTCAGTGCACAGTTGTTCTCACTACCGTTAAGTTCTGAATCCTTAGTGAAAATATTTACCCTGGAAAGAGATATTCTGATGGTAGCTTTTCAAACAAAATTGTTTAAAAGAATATGCATCCAAAGAAAGAGATGAGAGAGAAGAAAATACGGGTATGCAAACTGAGTACACATGTGGCCAAGGAGAAACGGAAACTTGGAAAGAATCAGATGTAACCAAAAGCAGTCTACACACACACACACACACACACACACACACACACACACACAGTGTCTGAGTGTTAAAAGTCTGAGGTCCCGGGCCTGGCACGGTAGCCTAGTGCCTAAGGTCCTCACCTTGCATCAGGATCCTATATGGGAGCTGGTTCTAATCCTGGCAGCCCTGCTTCCCCTCCAGCTCTCTGCTTGTGGCCTGGGAAAGCAGTCGAGTCACCTCCAGCCATCGTAGCTCTTGGGGAGTGAATCAACAGACAGAAGATCTTCCTCTCTGTTTCTTCTCCTCTCTGTATATCTGACTTTCCAATAAAAATAAAGTAAATCTTAAAAAAAATATATCTGAGTTCCTATCTATAATGGATGCTTCATTTAAAGTGTGTTTGGTGTGTGCTATTAATAAAGTTGGAGAAATAAGACTGATTTACTGTGTTTTGTTATTTATAGACTTCAGAAGATTGTTTCTTGGTACTGTGATGTTGTTTTCATAGGATGAAACTGGTGATGAAGTGATAATTCATTTCCTGTAATACCAGTGATTGAGCCAAGAGACAGCGACAGGTTGTTAGCCCAGCGGGCCTGCGGGCAGGCAGAAAGCCCCTAGGTGGCGCCAAAAGTTCCCACCGAGAAGAGTCACCCCGGACTCTTTTAAGTGGAGCCGACCAATCAGAAGACAACACATCCTTTCCATCAAGTCCCATCATCACCAGGACTTAAGGAATGCATGGCTCAGTGCAGGCGCGACTTGAGCAGCCTGCTACCCTGAGGCCCGATGAACTTCGCCAGGGAGCAGATCTCAATAAACCTGGTTTTACCATCATTCTGGTCTCAGGAGTCCCGCTGTTTCGGTGCAGCTTTTTATCTAACACGGATGAGCTGAGATATCGAGAGACTGAAATACACACCCTCTTCCTAATGTGCGAGAGTTTATTTGTGTGCATTTTGGAGAAATCTTATTATATACACAAGTGCCATTTTTATTGCCTTACAGTTTATCTTTTCCATTGTATGTTACCCTTGGACTTGCATCAAGGTAGAATTCAAGGCAGAATCATATCTTAATTTTTAAAAAAAATTCCCCATAGGTATTTTTGTCTATTTTATTTATCTATTTTTGTCTATTTATCTACAATTGACTAGGATTTCAGTACTAACGTCATATTTAAATTAAATATGATGATGTACATGTATTCACAAAATGTCCCATTACAAGTTCACCTGTGGAGTGGCACCACGGTGTATCAGGCTAGGCTGCATCCTGAGGCAGCTGGAGCCCCAGCTACTTTACTTCAAATATGGCTCCCTGCCTTTGGTCTGGGAAAGCAGCAAAAGATGACTCTAGTGCTTGCACCCCCTCGATCTATGCGGGAGACCTGGGAGAAGCCCCTGGCTGCTGGCTTTGGGGATGCCCAACTACTATAATCACTTGGGATGGGAACCAGCACATGGATGATCTTTGCACCTCCTTCTTTCTGTAACTGTTTTCATAGATAACATTTTTAAAGATTTATTTATTTTTGTTGGAAAGGTGTATGTATAAAAAGAAGGACAGATAGCAAGATCTTTTGCCCGTTGGTTCATTCTTCAAGTGGTTGCAATGGCCGGAGCTGAACTGAACTGAAGCCAGGAGTCAGGTGCTTTTTCTGGGTTTCCCATGTGGGTGCAGGGTCCCAAGGCTTTAAGCCATCTTCTGCTGCTTCCCCAGGCCACAAGCAGGAAGCTGGATGGGAAGAGGAGCAGCCAGGACATGAACCTGTACCCATATGGGATCCTAACGCTTACAAGGTGAGAATTTCGCCATAGAGCCATTGTGCTGTTCCCTCATATATATATTTTTTAAAGTTTACTTACTTTCCCTTTTTTCTTTTCAACGTTTTTGATCTATATTGCCAAGAATATTTGTCCAATACCAAGATAAGCTCTAGGAAATTAAAGGAAATGGCTGAAATAATATAACAAAACAGGGTACCTAGTTTTTATGTCAAGGAACTAGTTTTTATGTCATGTAATGTCAGCTTCATCTACATTTTCATTTTCCTGGTGGATTTTCACTTTTAAAAATCTTTGTCTAGATGGAGTCTTCCAGAATTTTACCATTTTCTGTATAGGATAGTAACCTGACAATCATTGTAGGAGTGGAAATATTTGCCTCCATTTGTCATTTCTGCTCTCATCCTTCATTTCATGTTTCCAATTCCAATTCAAAAGAGAATGAAATCAAATGATATTTTTAAGTGCTAGGATAGCAAGCGAAATGATAAAAACTTCTAAGGAGAAAGAAATAAGGGAAAATCTGTAGTTCCTATCTGGAGTGTGAATATCAGAACATTCCTTTTGTGGAGCTTCATTGTCTTTTTTACCTCTAAATTCTATAACAACTTGAATAAATAACTTAAGATACTTATTTTGTCTTCGATTAAGAAATATTCCATGCCATTTAAGATGTTTTTAATACATGAATTTTACTGCTAGGAAAAATTTAAAAGCTAACACACTCTGGCCAGGTAGCTTCGTGGATGAAGTAATACTGTAACATCCCAGTGATCAGCCTGGTGGTGAGAAACTTGTAAGAACTTTGAAAAGAATGTCATCCTTATGGTACACTTTGTATATTTTTCTATTTCTTAAATGACTGCCTATCTTTAAAATTGTATTCATTTTCATTTTATTTGAAAGGCAAAGAGACATAGACTTTTAGAGGGATAAAAGAGGTAGTGAAAGATATGATATATATGTATAATAAATATGAATATGTACTATACACATCTATATATCTATATCTATATCCATATCTATATCTGTATCTATTAGAGAGTTCACTCTTCCACCACTGGCTTGCTACCTAAAAGGCTACAACAGTTGGGACTGAGTAAGGCTGAATCCAGGAGCCAGTAGCATCATCCAGTTTTGGCAGAGACTCAAGTACCAACTATATCTTGGGTTGTTTCCCAGACATATTAACAAGGTGCTGAATCATAAGTAGAGTAGTTGAAATTGAAACCCATGCTCTATTTTGAAATGCAGGCTTTGCCAGTCCTGTCACAACACTCATCCTCATTCATTTATTTCCCTCAAAGATATTAATTTTTTTCCCGTCAAGAAATATCCACAGTGTTTCCTACATAGGAAGCATCTTGGAGGTCACAAACAGGCCTTTATGTATAAAACACACACGGCCCCTGGCTTCTGGGAGCTTCGACTTTCATGCACTGTTTTTGGTTGCTTGTTTTAACTCTATAGGTGCAGAGAAATACATCAAAGATTAAGCAAGACCATGAGAAAACTTCTCCAATTCATGAATAGATCCTAACATGATCCATTTATTGTTGCTTATCCGTAGCACATAGTCTCAGAGAAGGCTCAACTTGGGAAGCAAGTTCAAAATCTAGTCCAGTGGGAATGACTACATCATAGAAAACAAAACAAACCATATTTGGGATAAAAGTAGAATAGATGGACATAATTTCAAAATAACCACTCTGTTTTTCCTTAAAATCTAAATGTATTACAGGCACATATCTGATTTCTCTCTTGTGACACTCATTCTCACAGATTTCTTGGAAACAACAAAATTACTACTTATATACAAGTAAAGATTTTGCCCTTAAAAGGATGCTTTCTCTTGGAATGATGTAAATGTTTTATTTTGCAGCTGATGTGGTATTACAGTTATTTCTAGAAATAAACATTTGATAATTGCCATTTTGTATGAGGCATATGAGCAACATGAGTTAACACTGGCTGGAGCACTGTTATCTAGACTATAGTACACAATTGGAGTTGTCTGAGTAGATGTCTCAGATTCCACACTCACATTCTTAATACTTGTGAGTGCAGTGGTCTGGCTCATTCATTTTGTGCTTCTGCAAACTTTGATTTCTTTATGATAATAAGACATAAATACTCCACTTTAAAAAAAAATACTTATTTTTTGAAAGGCAGATACAGAGATATTGAGAAAGAGAACCTTCTATTCCCTGATTTCTTCCCAAAATTCCTGCAACAACAAGTGTTAGGAGGCAGGAAGTCTGTCTGGGTAGCCCTCATGAGTGGCGTCTCCAGACGCATTAGCAGGAAGCCAAATAACTATTCCAAGAAGTGGCTTTTCCAGTTGTACCACAACACCCCCTACAATACTCTGCTTTTCTAAAGAGTTCTTGCATTACTCTTCAACTTAAAGTCTGTCAGATTTCATCCTTAGACCACACAATACTACCTATGAATTACAAAGTCAGACAAAATTTGAAGCTCCTGTTGCTCATATTTGCTCAACAGCCATTTTACCTTCAAAGATTTCCCAGGTAACTAAAAGCTGTATTATTAGTTTAGGTGTTTCTAGGATTCTTTTACGCAATGGACACCTTGTTGGATTTAATACCACATAATTTGCCAAATGCCTACAATTTTCATCCTATTTATGTATTACAGAATTTGGGGACTTTCAAAAGTTTGTCAAAACATTCACATCTGTTGTAATGTCTTTCTCAGTAAGAGCTCTGACAGTAGATGTTGGGCCCGGTGGCTAGACTGCTGATTCCGATTCCTGCGTTTGATATCACAGCATCTGTGTTTGATTGCTGGTTGAGTTCCCCATTCAAGCCAATACATTCTCTGGGAGACAACAGAGATGGTTCAGTAGTCTGATCCCTACCCGCCCCCCGGAAGAGGAGTGGGTTGAGTATTTGACTTCTGGCTTCAGCCCCAACTCCATGGCCATGGTGGGCACTTGAGAAGTGAAGCACTGGCTAGAAGGAAGCTCTATATTCACCTTCAATCTCTTTCTCTCTCAATAAATACATTAATTAGAAGTAAGTACTCTGCAAAGAGCTCATAGTGAAAGCATCTTCATTACAAGTTATGATGCTAATTATTTTGCACACATATGCTGTATTGCATTGTTGATGATATCAGCAAGAATGGCCCCAAAACAAAAAAAGGAAGAAAGATTTTTCAATTTGATTATGTGACCCTTCAGAAACTTAAATTTTCAGCTCTATCTTCTGCTACAAAAATTACAAGTAATGTTAGAAGTGTGATAGAATAGTAAAATATTTAAGTAAATAGCTTTTGAATATTACAACTGTATCTGAGAAAGATTTTACAACACGTTCAATATGATGAACTCATAATATGTAAATGTATTCTACTGTTAATATGCACTCACAGCATATGTGGATAATGGTTCCAAAGGAACTGTTGTTAAATATGCTCTGAATATGAATGAAGAATAATAGACACATGCTATGGGCTCAATATGTAGTAGCAGAATAAAAGACAGAATACATGGTTTTAATAATACTTATTCAGTGGAAATACTGAAGCAACAAAATGAGACATATTATCATGTAAATTTGAATACCTGTTAACATATACCACCAACTTGGCAATCCTGCCTGAGTTCACAGATAAAACCGAAGTTCAATGAGTACTTTCTGGTTATACAACATTACCTAGTCTATAAACACAGAAATTATTGACTATAAGCACTCACATTTTAATAAAATAAAATACTTAGAATATATTTGTATCTGTGATATATTATCAAAGTTGATTTGGTGAGGAATAAGTTCTTAAGAGCCTAAAGCTCCCAGATGTTACAGCCATAAACGTTAGAACAACAACCAAAAAATAGTTTTTAAAGATTTAGTTATTTTTATTAGAAAGGCAGATCTACAGAGAGAGAGAGAGAATGGGGAAAAAAGATACAGAACATCTTCAGTCTGCTGGTTCACTCCTCAAGCAGCTGCAACAGCGGAGTTGAGCTGATCCAAAGTCAGGAGACAGGAGCTTCCAGGGCTTCCATGCAAAGGCAGGCTCACAAGACTGGACCATCCTCTACTACTTTCTCAGGCCACATGCAGGGAGCTGGATGGGAAGTGGAGCAGCTGTGACAAGAACCTGTGCCCATCTGGGATCCTGGTACATTCAAGCTGAGGATTGAGCCAGTGAGCCATCTCACAGGGCCCCCTCAAAATTGGTAAAAGTTGTCAGATGCTATGGGTAAAGACTAAAGGTTGAGGTTTTGGTGGCCAGTCCAAAGCAAAATTTATGGGGAACATAATCATGTTTCAGAGTCATCAATTACTAATTTCACATTACAATCTGAAGCTAAATACTGAAAGGCAATAACTTTTCAAGGTTATTTTAACTTGTTTTTGCAGTTGGCTAGAACATTTGCAAAATATAAAGCTATGTAACTGTAGCTTAATACATTATATATGGGCCCGGCGGCATGGCCTAGTGGCTAAAGTCCTCGCCTTGAACGCCCCGGGATCCCATATGGGCGCCGGTTCTAATCCCGGCAGCTCCACTTCCCATCCAGCTCCCTGCTTGTGGCCTGGGAGGGCAGTCGAGGACGGCCCAAGGCTTTGGGACCCTGCACCCGCGTGGGAGACCTGGAAGAGGTTCCTGGTTCCCGGCATCGGGTCGGCGCGCACCGGCCCATTGCGGCTCGCTTGGGGAGTGAAATATCGGATGGAAGATCTTCCTCTGTCTCTCCTCCTCTGTGTATATCCGGCTTTCCAATAATAATAAAAATCTTTTAAAAAATACATCATATAATACACTACATATTAAATATTCATACAACAGATTACTTATTGACTTGATATTTCAATAAAAGAACTTATTCTAAGCCACCAAAAATAACTAACTTGCAAAATTGATTCTGTAAAGGCTTATTTTATTTATTTGATTGACAAAGTTACAGTGAGAGAGAGAGAGAAAGAGGTGGAGGTTTCATTCACTGGTTTAATCCACAACTGGCCACAACAGCCAAGGCTGGGCCTGGTCAATGCCAGCGCTCAGGAATCGGCTGGGCTTGGTCAATGCCAGCGCTCAGGAATCTCATTCAGGTCTCCCACACTGGCCTGGTGCCCAAGAACTTGGTCCAGCTTCTGTTATTCTCCCATGGGCTCCAGCAGGGAGTTGGATCAGAAGTGGAGCATCTGGGACTCAAACTGGCAACCCACATAGGATACTGACTTTGCAGACAGTGGTCCAACCGGCCATGCTAGCATGTCAACCCCTAAAATTGATTTTTTAAAAATATCAATGCTTTCCAAAGTTAGCAATAATACTGTTTTTATACACTTAAAATATCTAAGGAAATGAAATGATTTGAAAATATTTTTAATGTAAGAAGAAATGATGTCTCTTTTATTCACTTTTTAAAAGTATCATTAGACCTCTATTGAATATACAAAATTACATAGACATATGTAGCAAAAATATTTTATTAATATATGAGTCCAGCTCCTATATTATCTATAATCCTGCAAGCAAAGTTCATATAAGGAGAGGATATCACTTCTTGAAGGAATTTCATCAGACTGAAAGAAAGAAGTTAAATTACTTATGGATCACAAAATGAGTTTCCTTCATTTTATCTCATTTAAAATGTACCACTTTTAAAACGTATCTTGCCTTGTGTCAAAAGCCACATGGGAAGAATTTGAAACCTTGGTTTTGCTGAAGTATTTCATCTTTCTTTCAGATTAAGTTTTAGAAATTTCAAATTTATCCAAAATTCGTTCCTTCCTTGATTCATTGTCTGCCATGGCCTCTGGATTTAGGAATGATTGAGTCTAGCAAGGCATGATTTCAGCAGAGCTAAAGAATGGCAATAATTTAGGTTCTTTATTCTGAGCCAAAAAAAAAACAGACTCCTGATTTGAGATGATAATCTTGTGTAACCTGGTTTTGAAGGTAGTTTTGCTTGTTAGTAGAACAACACTCAACGTTTGAAATGACTTTTTTCCCCAAAGACTCATTTTTTGTTTATTTGAAAGGCATAGTTACAGAGAGAGGGGGAGATACACACATGCACACACACACACACATGCACACACACACACACACACACAAACGCACGCACACACAGAAAGAGAGACAGAGGGATTGATCTTCCATGTGCTAGTTCACTGCCCTACTAACAGGGGAGGGAGGAAGAGATAAGGCCTAATACAGGAGCCTGAAGCCTCTCCCAGGTATTCAACATGAGTGCAGGCTTCTAAATAATTGGGCCATCTGCTGCTGTCCTAAGCGCAGTAGTAGGAAGCTGGATCTAAGTGGAGTAACTGGATCTTGAACTGGCAGCAAGATGGGATGCTGGCATCACAGGCAGAGACTTAACCAGCCACACCAACAGGTCTAGCCCCTTCAAATGGCATAAAATGTGGCACTAAAGGAACCTCACACCCTCCACTAGGACTGGTCTATCAGAAAATCCATGTATGAATAGGAAACTGGGGGTGTCTCAAGATGTTGCCTTGGCATGGGTTGGAAGGCATCACATGGTTGTATCAAAGAGTGTTAGTGTCTCTAAGACCTAGTGATCGTACATGCTATCTGGCAGACAATCAATATCAATAAAATCATATCACTATATCATAATATCAACATCATAATATATAATATAAATCATTGTATCATAATACCAATAGAATATATTTTTGAAAAGAACATGCTTGGTCATGACATAGACCTTGTGGAATATTCACAAGACATTCCAGCAGTCATAAACGGAGCACTTAATTTTGTAGTGATGTCCTTCCATCTCATTTTATAAATAATCCTTGGCAGTGATTACCAAGTTTTATATGGCTGAGACATTTTCTTTTAACCTAATTTAGCATTGTATCTTTATAAATGCCATTCCTTTTCTTTTAAGTAAAAATTCCTTTATTTGTGGGTGGGCCTCCCAAATATAAACTTTTTCATTAGAGAGAAATTTAGGAGGAATTTTCTACTTTGGGGGACCTGAAAGCTAGAGTGCATGAAAAAGTGACACCAGAAACCCAGGCCATTGGCTGTCTCACCACCGGACCATGATTGAGCCACCGTTTGATTCACTCTCCTAGCAGCTG
The DNA here is from genome assembly GCF_030435755.1 of Ochotona princeps. Lineage (NCBI taxonomy): Eukaryota > Metazoa > Chordata > Mammalia > Lagomorpha > Ochotonidae > Ochotona > Ochotona princeps. The sequence continues at coordinate 11,868,664 of NC_080856.1, read as the reverse complement.
AAATGGCCAGAGCTAAGCCAGTCTGAAGCCAGAAGCTAGAAACTTCTGTGTCTCCCACGCGGGTGCAGGGTCCCAACGCTTTGGACCGTCCTTGACTCCTTTCCCAGGCCACAAGCTGAATGGGAAGCGGGGCTGCTAGGATTAGAAACAGCACCCATATGGGATCCTGGAGCGTGCCAGGACTTTAGCTGCTAGGCTACCGTGCCAGGCCCAACCCTTGAACTCTCTATAGTGTATTTTCCTGAGGGATCTTCTAGATGTTCCCAGAAATGCATATTGCAAAAAAAAAATTCATGTATTTCAGTTGTTTTGCACCAAAATAAACTTATCTTCTAATCCTTTCTTCCCACAAATGTTTTGAGTCCCTTTGTGTGTCTGTCTTTCTCTCAGTGTCCCTTGTAAGGATACCTGCCATGAAAGCTAGGGCTCACCCAGCTACAGTAAAGATCATCTCATCTGGAAGCATGTAAGTGGTTGCATCTGGAAAGCTTGCTCAGCCCAATAAGGCAACATTCACAGTTGCTGGGCACTAGGATGTGAACGCATCTTGTAAGGAATCATCCTTTAGCTGCTACAATTTATAAGAGTTTTCAAGAAAGAAGCATGCTTATGTATGGATTGGTTCTTTTAAGCAAAGCAGTCTAGTTTCACTACTTTTCAAAACAAATAATCTATTTGAGGACATGAGAAGGCTATTTTCCTCCAACTTGTGTCCGTACAACATCTACGTTTCTGCTGGCAGTTTTATGGCATAAATAATCCCTCAATACAAACTCAGCTAAGTCCTCAAGTCTCATGCTAATGATATTGAAAGATAGAAACTTAAAGCAACTGTAGCATTCAGTTAAGAACTCTTGTGATTGAATCTTTACAACTTTGTGAGTATGAAGAGAAACACATAGACACAGATACTGACAGACAAGAACACAAGTCCCTTGCCATGTGATGCCTAACATTGCCGTGGGGCTCTGCCAGCAGGAAAACCACTGTCAGATGAAGTCCCTTCATGTTATGCATGAGCCAAAATAGACTTCTTTGTAAAGTAACCTGTTGTCACAATTTCAGTATAGTCATCAAAAATTGTTGAACACATAAAGTTTGGCACAGTGTCTAAAGTTGAGAACCAGAGTTAGCAAGGGGAAAGTGCCTGGGGACAGGAGGTGAGGATACTCCAGAAAACTTCCTTTTCCCCTAGAGTTCAGTAAAGGTCCCCAAGTAAGGTGAGTAGTATAGTTACAATCCTACATTTCAGATTTCTTCATACAAAGTTTGGAGCGATCTAAGCACTGATGAAATGGCAGAGTTGAAATCTCCGCACTTGATCCTGTGAAATGAGTTCAGGGGTCAGAGACACAGAGGAAGCCTCATCTTCACGTCAGCTTGTGCATCTGAACCGTGGTCACCAGGTTGTGAATATTTCCGATTGAGCAGATCAGTCGTCCTTTTCAAGGGCCTCTTGTATTTACAACTTTTTGACTTTTCTCTTTTCTTCTCCTGGTAGAGCTAGGCACTTTCCCCTTGCTAACTTTCTAGGTGTGATGCAAAAATCTCCTTATTGTCTGTGTGTGTATTATACCAGGGATTCAAGTGTTCAGCCACTTTGCCTTATCTCACAGGTACTGATGTGCATGCTTTCACATCTCCCTCCCTTCTTTCAAAACAGAAGCAGCAAAATACAGTGACAGCAAGGAGAGACCCTGAAGACCAGTGCCCGGAGCCAGAAATGTCAGCCAACTAAAATGGACACTGAAACCAGGGGAAGGACAAGTCAAGCTAATTTAGCAGCAGGAGATTTTGTGTTGAGTCAAGTTTTTTTTTTCTAACAGTCAAAGCAAAAACTTTTAGAACTCCTAAATGTAACACCAAGTGTACCTTGCTTTACCATCACTTTGAAAGAATGGATTCATTTGTGTGCATATTTCAAGTAACTTCAGCAAGGTGCCTGTGCATCAGGAAGCTTAGACTGCTAGAGCTGGCCCTGTAATTAACCCACAGAAGGACTGTTGCCAAGTCATTGCACTTCTCTGGGGCTTTCACAATTTGTGCCTTTGCAGGTAGCATCTCTTCTGTCTGGAATTCCCAAACCTCTATTACAGGCAAACTTTTACTCATCAGCAATACTTGGCTTGGTGTCATCTTCACTCTGAAACATCCCCTGACTCCCCCCGCCTACGCCTGAGCAGAATTAGGTGTTACTTCCCTCGTGCTGCCTGCTTAGGGGAATTATTTTCATCAGTATCTCTCCCTGTTCTGCTGCTTTAGTGACTATGCACTCCCAAGAGACTAACACTGTATTTCCTCTATTTTTTAAGCCCTAGTGCCTGACATGTGGTTTGACTGTATAGTAAACACACCATCTCTCTTAAATCTCATGAATGAATGCAAGTCCTTAGGTTCCATTGTGTGCCAAATGAATGAACTGAGCAAGATTTTTGACTTTCTAACTTTTAAAAATATGAAAGAATCAATTTTATTGGTTAAAATTTTAAGACAATGACTAAAAGATTATGAAGAAGAAGAAGAAATGCTCTCTTTCAAGTAAGAATGGGATTCTAGAAACCTGGGCACTTGCTGCTCTTACGGCATAAGAAGTGAAACCATAGAATTAACACAAGTTGGCTTAGAATCATGGTTACTCAGGCTTCTTATTTGTTTGTTTTCTTGTGTGGGGTGTGTGTGTGTAGCTATGTTAAGTGAAGATGTTACTTCAAGTAGCAACATGTGTTTATTTCATCATTTGGTGAATTTTTGCTCTTAAAGTGTGAAAGTATGGAACTGACTCCCTAAAAAAACAGAATACACCACTCACATAAGTGACACTTTTTATTTAATAACTCAGACTCTGATTAGGAACATTGCTTGTTTCACTGAGCTGAATTCACAGAGGCGTTGTTATGACATGTTTATTTTCCTGTATCTCCCTTGTCTGTCAGCTGTCATTTTTCCTGCTGTCATTTTCACTGACCTAATAGCTCCCTTAGCTAATCTCCTCTACTCAAAGTCCACACGGCCTAAACTTCCTTCCGCTAGTATACTGTGAGCAGAGACAATAGGAACAGTTTCCTTAAAGGTGTACATTCACATAAGAGTGAGTAGATATTGAGACAGTCCATGACTTTCTGTTGCCTCCTTATCAAGATCATGCAACTTACTGCAGCTATTCGAAGGTTGGGGTTATTTCTCAGTTCCTAGGCCCTTGAGTTTGGGGCATGGTAAACTAGCTCATCTACATAGATGAGGTGTAACTATTTTCCAGAGGAACCTCGCTTGATACAACTTGGAGATGACTGAGTGGATATAGTCTCAACGACTTCAAATATTGAAAAGAATTTTCACAAACAATTGATAAAACATTTGAGTATGAACACTTGACATTTACTTTTAAAATTGCATAAAAGTATATTTGTGCACTTTTGTGATATATACCCTGTAAAACATACTGAAAATATAAATAAGAATAACAAAAATAAATGCTTATTCTATTAGTTTCTGCCCACATCCAACGTTTTTGTACATCCCAGGAAGCACTCCTCACAATTATGTACTGTATTTGTTAAGCTACCATTTACAGAACTATGTAAGAATATGAACTTCACGTTTACCTGGATAGATAAATCTGTGCTCAAATAAAAACTAATTTATCAGTTTTTCAAGAAATCAAATAAATTATTTCCAGTGCTAGCAGGTAGCCAATAAATAGTGGGTGCACACCCAATGAGATAACTACTAAATGAATGATTGTAAATCAAATAGCCCTTAAAGATACTTTGTATCTTAACTTGCCTGGTTACTTTGTTTGCTTAGATCATGTGAGACTTTTTAAAAAGTGAGTCTGGATGACCCAGCATTAGCTTGTATGTCACTAGACTGAAATGGCTGTGAAACACAGTAGGATTTCAAAGTCAGGGGCTAAGGCAATTACATTCAGTGAAAGATAGGATGGAGGTTTCTACTCATACAAATAACCATAGAATGACTAAGCCTGGCCTAATAATACCAGGGTCATTTGGGATAGCAGACAGGGAACTGGTTCTGGTGGTACCTATATCATGGTGATGCTACAAGCCAGGAAGATAATATTGTTATAATGGGAAGAGGGAAGCTGGGGAGAGGGGCCAGTAAAGGCAAATTTGGGTTGAATGTCAGCAGATAACACTATCTTACGCTCTGTGTTTTTATTCTACCTACTCACCTTGAGTCTTTTTACAACCTTCTAGCTAATAAAGTACCTACATTCAAAACAGACATCTAACAGCCTTCTGGAAATTTCCAACTTGTGGTCTCACAATTGCTACATCATTACCATGACTGACTCAACAGTTCTGCCCCAAATCTTCTCTCCTGTTTCATTTCTGTAGGTCATTGTGCCACCATCTGCCTAAATACAGAAATCCGGGGTGGGGGCATGCTGTTTGCCCTTCACTCTTCTAGTTCCATCATCCTTTACACCTGTCCAGTTGTTCGTCTTGCCATTGTCAAGATCACCTTTGATCTTCTAATTGGACTAATTGGACCTTCAGTCTCAGTGCCTAGGAATCATTTCTCAGTTATACCAGAGTGACTTTTATAAACAGTCATTTGGGTCCTCTCCCCACCCTCAGGGCGGGCTGAATGCTTGTGATCCCTGAATGGGATCTTGCTTGTTGGATCTTCATCATTAAGGAAACAGTACTAGAGAGACCCCGCGGAGGTGATGAGGGCCTCATATGCAGATAGCAAAGTGGGGAAGAGAATGCCCCCTTCTGCCCTTTCATAAAGGCACTATTTCCACTCATGAAGACCCCACTCTTACGACCTCATCACTTCCAAATAGTATCACCTGATGGGTTAAGATTTCAACTTATGAATTAGGAAGGACACATTCAGTCCCTGACCCTAAGTGTAACAGTGAGAGAGTAAAATCCCTAGGGTGCTGTTTATCTGGAATGAATCGAAAGTGATCATTTAGAGTGATTAAACAGAGCAAGGAATGGGAGAAATGAACAGTTAGGGAAACACACAGAAGCTTACCTTTACTAAAACCACAGATACTAGGCTTGCAGCAATGAGATCATGTCTAGGGTAGGATTCCCCAGGGAGGAGACCTGAGGCCGTTTTTTTTGTTTTGTTTTGTTTTGTTTTTTTATAAGACCTAAGTTTATCCAAAGAAACAAGATGTCTTAGAGGTGAGACAGCTCTGAACGCCAGGCCTAGTGGGCCATTTTTGGCAATTAACTTACAGCGGTGTTATTATAAGAATGCACTAATAGCACTTGGATGTAGTATAGTTCACTGAGACCTAGTTGTGGCCTTTAGGGTGTAGTAGTTTTACCACAGTCAACTTGACCTATCGAATTGCTGCTGCTGCTATGTAACAGTAATAATATTAATATTTTAAAATTTTGATTGTTACACAATAATTGTACTTATTTATAGGGTTTGCTGATATGCTTCCGTACATCTGTACAATATACAATCAGACTAGAGTAGATTGTAAAACCATCACCTCAAATATTTATCACTTCTCTGAGTTGATTCTTTTCCATCATAGCTACCCCTGCTGTGCTACAGAACATTGCAAGTTATTCTTGGTGCTGAAGTGACACAGTGGGTTAAACTGACACCTGTTGCACGCTGGTGTCCTATATGGCCACCAGTTCATCTCCCGGCTGCTCCATTTCTGATCCAGCTCTCTACTAATGGCCTGAGAAGATGGCGGCAAAATCTAGTCCAAGTGCTTGAGCCCTTGTAACCCATATGGAGGACCCGGAGGAAGTTCCTGACTCCTGGCTTCAGCCTGGCCCACCTGAGAAGAAAACCAACAGATTGGAAGTGTATCCTCTCCACTTCCTTTTCTTCTTTCTTTCTCTATGTCTCCTTTTCTCTGCTTCATATAGGTAAAATCAATCTTAAAGCTACGCCTCTTCCCCATCTGCAGCAGTGTAGCCATCAGCATCCTCTCTCCATCACCCTCAGCCTCCCAGACTGTGATAACCATATTCTACTCCACATCTATGAGATCAGTACTTAATATTTTGAGCAAGTTCTCCATTTTCTATTTTCTTCCAAATCATATAGGAGAATTATCTCACTTGATTCTCATCAAGAAGCTCTGTGAAGCTTTTTCTTCTATTGTTTTCACTTGATGAACCAATCAAGGCCTCAGATAGATTGACTCACTTGCTCAAAGTCATACAAAAGCAAGAGTTGAACTGTCTCAGCGGGGTTCTGCAAGACAGCCTCCCACTGGTTCCGAACATTTTTATTTGAATTTTATCTCATCTCCATTTGATGCTTGCATTTAATTAAGCAACTATTTATTAAACTACTCATTATGTCTAAAACCTTTAAGCACTGCGTGAAATTAAATTAGCGAATATTTAGCACTGCCTATGTCTTTCTCCCAGAGCCTGGAAAGTATTTTGCCATTTTGGGATCTATTAGCATCTTTGTGAGAGAATGAATAAAACGGGACAAGGAAACCCGTAAAGAAACAGAGCAGTCTTTTCCAGGGCAGGGTCTCCTGCAATACAGAAGGGCTTCCTCAATGCTAGTTCTATAATGGCAAGGCAATCATTGTCAGAATCTGCCCATCAGCACATTCCAAATAACTCAGTCCCCGGGAGAAGCTTCCATGAGTTATGGCACTCTCATAGGGACCGCTGTGCAAATCTCCAACAAAATAAAGAAGTATGTATTCCTTACGTGTCATTGGACAAAATGTCCATTGCTTTTGGGCAGTATGAGGCCAATGAGCGACACCAGACTCTTGCAAGGCTTTTTCCCCCCATTTCCTTCCTGGATAACTAAAATCAAGTTGAACATAATGATTCTTAAGAAAATGATGTTTTCAGGGGCAATGCAGTGGCTCAGCAGGCAAATCCTCCACCTAAGTGCCAGCATCCCACATGAACACCGGTTTATGTCTTGCTGTTCCATTTCCGATCCTACTCTTTGTTTATGGCTGGAGAAGGCAGTGGAGCATGACCCAAATCCTTTGGAACCTGCATCCGCATGGGTGACAGCAAAGAAGCATCTGGTCCTGGCTGCAGATTGGCTCAACTTTGGCCACTGTGGCCATTTGGGGGAGCGAAATAGTGAACGGAAGGCTTTCTCTGCAAAACAGCCTTTCAAAAGAAAATAAATCGTTTAAAAAATAAAAAATGTGTTTTTCCATCGGATTCAATTCTAGCAGGCTTGGAGAACAAATGAAATTCCCTGGGTATTCTTTAACGCTGCATCTGGAAAGAAGGTGCAATCCGAAGTACACCTGCTGGACTCTGGACACGTTACTCTGATGCCTCTGCTGTCTTAGCGGGTCCAGAATGAATCTGTACTAGCTCCCTATCAATGAATTCTGTATTTCCTCTGAAGAAAATTAAAAGTTAAGTGGACACATCATTAAAGTACTTAACACCAGCAAAGCATGCCACTTCCTCGGCTCCTAGGACTAAGCTCCCATCAGAACGTCTCATTGATGAGCTCAGTTGATGATCACTGCTTCACTTCCGACCACAACTTTATCTCGCTGGGTTCAGGGAGGCAGTCAGGCTGCAGCGGACAGGACTGGGATGTGGGCCAGACACATCCATCCCCGAGGGCATCAACCTTGTCCATCTGGATCCTGCGGAGCAGTCTGCCAACTCTAAGTCGTTCTACCTGATTAGGGACCTGTTGGCTGAAGATCAGAGAGGAAATAAACACACACACATCAGAAAGACGGCAATTTTCAGGTCAGGGATGAAATGCTTAGCTGACGGGAAGGGGTGGGATAGGTTGTTGCCTAACACAAGGTTTCAAATGCACACTTTATCCCAAGAAAAAAAAAAGTTAGATGCAGTTTCTTTTCCTCTGTCCTTGTCCACTTGAAAAACTTTCTGCTCCTCTTCGGGCATCCTCCCTTCGGGTGTTCCTCTGTCTTGGGAGAGGGCCAGTTCCTGTGCAGTGAGTTTCTGGGCAGGGCTGGGGTGCAGGCTAGCCCATCTGGACGCCCAGGGACTAGGCCGGTCCACACCCTTTTGGCTCCAGAGCGCAGGTGAGAGACCTCCCCGCACCGCGCGCGCCCGCGCTTGGCCTCCTGACCCAGACAAACGCGGGCCGCGGGCGAGCACGCCGCAGCCAGCCAAGCCTCAGGGCGGCCGGCCAGCAGTTCGAGGCCTCCGCTATCCGGATGTGATGAAAAGGAGCCACCGAGGGGACAAGCGCGGCGGGAGCGGAGCCGAGAGCAGGGGGCGGCGGGTGCAGAGGCGGAGCGGGCTAGCAGGCCTGGGCAGGGGCCACGGCCCGAGCGCGGGGCGGGAGCGCGCAGCCGGAGCCGCCACGTCTGGGGGCTGAGCCGGAGGGAGGCTCGGAGGGCCGCGCGGGGGCGGCAGCCGCGGCTGGCAGGCCTCTGGGCGCGATGTGGCCGCTGCCTGAGCCGCGCTAACTTTTCCCCGGACGGAAGAGGAGGAGGAAGGGGCTTGGAGCGACCGGGGCTGGGGTGGGATGCTGAGGTAGGTGACCGTGCCGGGCCGCGAGGAGGAGGAGGAGGAGGAGGACTTGGGTCACTTCCCGGAGCGTCCCCAGCCCTGTCCCCTCTCTGCAGTCCCCCGCCCCTTCCCCAGGGGTGGGGGCGCGCCTTTGTCAACGGGCTGGGTCACGGTTTTCCTCCCTGCTTTCAAATCAAAACTTCCCCGGGGTGGAGTTTGAGGGAGGGCCTCGGAGGGGGAGGGCAGTCCCGCAGGGGTGGCGTGCTCTTCTCTCTGAAAACAGGATTTTTTTTTTTTCTTCTTCTTTTTCTTTTCGGCCAGAAGCAGTCGGGTCCCTGAGCCCGACACGTCCCGAGCGTCCCCGGGCGCGCCCGGCGGGGCGGCGAGCTAGGCGGCGGCGGCTGCGGCGCGGCGCGGTGCGGTGCGGTGGCGCGGGGCTCGGCGCAGCGGGCCCATGTCCGGCGCGGACGAAGCCCTGGCTCCCGGGCCCGAGGCGGGCAGTGGCCGCCAGGGCTCTCTGGCCCACGGTGAGTGCACCCTTGCCAAGGGGGCAAGCTGCTTCAGTCATGGCTGCGTTTTTAAGAAAAAAAAAAAGTTTACTCGCACAGGTACTGGTGGGAAGTGGTGGCGGCCGTGGGGAAGGGTTCCCTACCGTGTGGTGTTGAACTTTTGCACAGTTTGCGCGTTCCTCCGGCAAGTTCGCCAGGATTCCTGCCCTAGATCAACAACCGGATAGGAGGGCGGGATCCACTCGTCCCTCCACTCCCCTTCCTTTGGTGGCACAGCAGCAGGAGGACAAGCTTGCCTGTGTCTTGAGCCTATGCATTTCTGGGCCTCTGGCTCAACGCTGGGGGAACAGAAGCACTCCTCCAGGTCTCTTTGGTTCTTGTCTTCTCCTGGAATCCAAGCCCTCGGTTGTTCTCTGGACCAGCGTAGACTGTGTCTTTCATCTTTCTGTTCCTCCAGGGCTGCCCTGCACCCTGGCTGGCGACCCAGAGTTCTGTGGAATGGCTTGTGCATATGTTTTGAATCACTGTTTTGTCTGGAAATAAACGTGCTTTCAAAGATGCGTTTCAAGAATGCCTTAGTTCCCTTGTGTTCTTACAGACTGAACAGCTTGACAAGAGAAATTCTTATTTGTGAGTACCTCCCAGAACAAGTTTCTAAACGAGTCAGACTGCATCCTTCTCTGCTTACAGGTAACATGCTTCAGGGTTTCTCTGGTGCTGGAGTGCAGAGGTCTTAAAGTGCGCCTGCGCTTCTCTTTGATGCCGTTTCTGATCTACAGAGATGAATCACTGACAGGAACCAAACACCCTTCCAGGGCTCCTCTTGATTGGAAGAAAACTGAAAGCATCTTGCTTTACCCGATAGTCCCCAAGAATGATAATGTCATGAGGGTTTTTTTTTTTATTTAAATGCAGCAGAAAGTGGCAAAAAAAAAAAAAAGTTAACTTTGACATCCCACAATAGGTAAAAGAAGAAGCAATCCTTTGGGTCATTAGAACGCGCTGGCGTTCAGGACTGTTGACTGAATCATGTTTATCATTGTACGTGGAAGGAGTGACTCATTTTCTTCTAAACAGAAAATTAAAAGCGATTAGCTGCAGAAAAATCAGGGAACTAGACTGATAAACATGCTTTCCCAGAGGGAGCCTGTGCTCTCCACATTGTATCGTCGACACAATCATTTCCCTGTCATTTGGCATGCCCTCTGCAGTCACATCAACTCACTGATGGGCTCTTGGTGCTCGCACTGGAGCTTCTGAACACTCTTGCTAAGCAATGCATGTGTCAAAACCCAACATCAACCACCGAAGGAAAACAGTTGGATTTGGAAACAGTTAATACCTACAAAATCCAACTTGAATAGGGTGCATTTTTACAATTAGCTGGGAAGAACTTGCAGATACTGCACCTGCCTGGGTAGGCAGCCACGTGGCGTCACGTGATCTGACTTTAAGAGGCAGGCTGTCCAGAATGGCTTGAAGTAGAATGCTGTGTATAGCATATAGGATTTCACCATGGGGACTTTAGGGTTCTGTCATACCTTAGCTCAGTAGTGGATTTACATGTTGCTTTATGTGTTTACAAGTTTAACTTTGGCGCCAAGAAGTTCTCTCAGAAGGGATTGACCTTAATGACAAATGTCAAATGGAGTTGATTCTTTAGAAAAAAAAAATTCTCAGTGTCTTGTTAAAAATGTTGTATTTCAAACAGGTAGATTTCATAAAGCACATTAACATCTTGAAGAGTGTGAATGGGCAACGCTTCAGGATGTGGCTTCCCATTCTGAGGCTGATTTGCTTCTTAAAGGCATCTGTGAGGAAGGTTTTTCTGGAAGCCATTCTATTCCTAGGTCCTCACTCACGGTCCTTTATCCAGTTCCTCGTGTGCTTAGATTCTTCATCATCCTTTCTGAATAGTTTAGCTGGTTTTTCACAGGACTTGGCTGCAGAGTTAATTGAAACAATTTAAAACTTCTGAGTGTTTTATGAAGGTTAACAGAAAATATAATTTCATGAAGAAGAATGTGATCATTTCCTCCCACAAAGTCACACATTTATATGCACGGTCTGTAGGTAAAGACATACATGTGTAACCTGTAGATAACATTACTCTGTGGTAATGAACTCTCCAGCCTGTTAACTAAAAGCATAGATCCTGGAAGCTGGGAGTAATTTTAGGGCTTCTCTCTAGTCTGAACTCCAGTCTAGGGTTGATTAAAAACTTACCCAGTGTATAGCTCATTGCAGTCAACATGATTAAGAGTTGGGAAGGATTTCCTTGTTGAAAACAGTTTTGCATTTCCTAAAATGTCTACCTTTTCTGTTGCAATTCTGCAGGTTTTTAGTAACACTCCGAAAGCATTGAAAAGCTTTAGGAATCATTTTCTATTTTAAAAACTTGGAGAGCAGAGGCATGAGCTCCTATTGTGATGGGAAGAGGCAGGCAGGGTGGATGTCATACTCCAGGAAACAGTGGGATTTGAGGAGCCTGGAGACCAGTGGGGAGGGAGGGCAAGACTCTGGTTGTAGCGAATTGTTGCCCTGTGAGTGACTACCTTCCCATATTTCAAGAGATCCTGGAAGTCTGCCTCTGTGTGTCTTACCACTTTGCTTTTTAAAGTTAGCGACCGAGTCCAGTTTCTGTTCGGGCCAAACAAGGTAAACACACCTGCAGGCTGCGTGTGGTACTCTGACCAGCTGATCTGTGACCCCTGTTAAAGGAAATAGAAAGCAAGCATGTGATTTGAAACTATTTCCTTGTCTGCGACATACTTCCGAAAGATTAATTTCTACTCTCGGGCAGAGTGCCTGGTGAATAGTTTGATGGGTGAACGACTGTTTCAGTTCTGCTTGTTTCTGTTTTAAGGCAGCATTCATTTTGGCTCAAACACTTAGAGTGATTCAGATATGCCGCTTTGGGACACCTGCATCCTATATTGGAGTTAGAAATCCTGGTTCCATTCCCATTTGCAGTTTCTTACTGATATCCACCTTGGGAGGTATGAGGCTCAGGTAGGAGAGTTGTTAGCCATGTGGCAGACTGGGATTGAGTTCCTGCTGTCTGGCTTGCACCTGTTTCATGCTTGACTGCTGGGATGAGGATGAGAGATTGTTGTGCGTTTGTCACTTTCCTTCTGCATTTCAAGGACATAAGTAAATCAGGATACAGCATGCTCTTGGGTCTTATTCCTCCCACGGTCGGTTTTTCTGTTACGATTAAGCATTTTCAGATTTATTGTTTATCAAGCAACACTGAAAATGTTGGTGTCTGGTGTGGTAGTTACAGATCCCACATAATTGACAGAGCCTTTGAATGAAGTGTTTCCTTCCCTAGTTTGCAACCTGTGCTCAGAGAGATCTTTAGAAATGATCTAGTCTGCTCTGATCATTTTTCACATGGGGGCAAGGACATCCGGAGAACTGAAGAGACTTGCCCAGGATCCTGCACACAGTCAGTAGCAAGAAATCAGAGTGGAAGCACAAATTGTGAAATATATCGTCTTTCATCATGATCTTGTGGTCGAATGGGAAAATCAACTTTTTTTGTAGGGTTGGATACACTGAAGTTAATAGGCTTTGGTTATTGTGAATCACTTCGGCCTGTTTCCATCATTGTAGTGTCCCCCACCCCCCTCCCCTCTGCATGTGCCAAGACATAGACTGTTGGGCTGTGAGTGCTGGAATATACCTTAATGTGATAATGTGTGATTTAATGCACTCTTCTCTCTTGGGAGAGTCTTCTGAGACTATTAGGCGGACTTTTCATAGCAGGATGCAAAATGCCAGTGAAGTTAATTAAAAAAATAATCTAAAATAGAAACTAGGGAGCAAATCTTCAAGTTAAAATTACATAAGAAGAACTTTGACTTAGCTTAACTGAGTTTGTCAGGAGTTTATAATGGCTAATCGGGTTTCTTTTTTGGAAAGCCTGTTTATTTCAATTTATAGAATGCATGCTTATACATATCCGCTTTCTACCTTTTTGTTTTTAAAATCACATTGTTATTGCCTATTTAAGGTTGGCATTTCTCCAAAGGCATTATCTTTGGATAGCTGTCATCCTTGGTTCTCCAATGGGACAGTTTTGCTCTGTAGGAAATATTTGACAGTACCCCAAGATTTTCTTGGATGAAGAGTGAGGTGTGTGCTTTCTGAAGCATTGGATGTGTCGAGGGCAGCACGCTGCAGAGCATGCCACAGCGTGTGGGATGGCCCATGCCAGGGAGAATGATCGTGTCTGTAGGGTGTACGTTGTTGAGATACAGGTGCCATGAGGTGCACGTCTTGCCAGCCTCCTTGGGAGTGAGACCCAGAGCCTTAGTTTGAAATAATTGCCAGTGCTCCTGACTCTAGTTGAGAATCCCTGTCCTAGAGGCTTTGATGTGTAAGAAGACATCATCTATTTTAGCATTGTATTATAAATAGTCTTTTCTTTCTCAAGCCAGACAAAGGTTTTATAAAAGCCTAAAACAGTTCCTTTGGCAGGCTCTAACATTACAGTTGTATTACTAAGTATACTCCAGCATTTACTGCAGTTCATCCTGCTGAATATTCAATTTTGAAAATTGTGTGTCTTTTTAAAAAAATTACATCTTTACCAATTGGAGTGTTAGGCTTATGGTGGTGAAGTGAAATGAAACTATGCCGTTGTCACTATAATGGGGAAAAAAGAGAGACAGGGAAGAGAGGGGTGGAGCCGGAGCTGTCACTGTGTTTCTACCTTTGCACTGTGGTATGCGTGGAGTTTGTTCACTTTATACAAATAAATAGTTAATAATAATAAGCTACAGGTATTATAACAAAAATATCAAAACATTATAAAATACAGAACTCAAAGTTGCAAGATTTAAGATCATAAGTAGGATTGTGATTACTTTATTTCTCATCACTGCTTCTGAAGATGTTCCTGCTGGGCACTCCTGTACTTCTCTTTGGAGATCCCCACATCTGGCAAAGCAGGGAAAGAATTTCTCCATTTGCTTACAGGTTCTGTTCATATTTGAAAACTGGATTTTTGGAACCTATATTGTACTTTCTCAGAGAAACAGTGATGAATTAAATTTGGTGTCATCAATCTCATATAAGATGTTGGAATTACATGTTATTGAATTTTTTGGTTTATACTTGTCAGTCACAGAGAACATACTATCATAATACTGGCAACTACAAATAAATAACTAGGAGTAAAGGTAAATGCTTTTTGACTATGACTGCATTAGGAAGGGCAACCGTAATTAGAGAACACTGGGGGAATTTTGTGGATCTAAAAGGGGATTTGGAGACATTTTCATACCCCATATTTCTAGTTCTTTTTTGATGTCCAAAGGAGCTAATTATGTACATTTTGTATGTTTAGATGTAGAAGTTAATAGCTTACAAATTGAGTATATTCGTTTTCCCTTTACGAGGAAAAAGAATTAAATGAGTAAGAGGATGCTTTAAGTGGGAAATGCTTGTGGGGAGGGAAGGAAAACAAAGGGATATCAATATAGGGGGAGGGAGTGAGGAGGAAAAGCAATGGTTAAAGAAAATAGGTTTAGAGCACAGCTCAGTAGCCCAGCGGCTAAAGTCCTTGCCTTGCACACGCTGGCGTCCCACATGGTTCTAAACCTGACAGCCTGCTTCCCATCCAGCTCCCTGCTTGTGGCCTGGGAGAGCAGTCCAGGATAGCCCAAGGCCTTGGGACGCTGCACCCACATGGGAGACCCGGAAGAGGGTCTAGGCTCCTGGTTTAGGAATGGCTCAGCTCTGGCCATTATGCCCATTTGGAGAGTGAATCAACAGAAAGAAGATCTTCCTCTGTCTCTCCTCCTCTCTGTATATCTAACTTTCCAATAAAAATAAATAAATATTTAAAAAAAAGAAAATAGTTTTAGAAAGTTAATGCATCATCTGAGAGGTTAAGTGGAGAACTGTGAGCATACGAGTCATAGTGGGAGCTGAGCATGTGGTGGGCAATTTAAAAAAATAGATTTTTTTTTCTGCTTGACAGTTACGGACACAGAGAGATCTTCTCTCTGTTGGGGCACTCACCAAATGGACACACAATGGCGAAGACTGGGTCAAGACTATGTCCAGGAGACTTGAACTTCACCCAGGACTCCCGCATGGGTGGCAGGGACCCTAGGATTGGTGCTTTTCAAAGCACATTAACAGGGAGGTAGGTCATAAGTAGAACACCAGGGACATGATTCAAGACCTATCTGGGATGGCAGTGTAGAGGGCAGCAGCTTTACTCGCTGTGCCCCATGCCAGCCCAGGGCTGGCGTGCTGAGGAGTTAGATGCTGTAGTAGACGCATGAACATGGGAGTGAAAAGGCATCTTTGGGGGATTGGGAAGTTCTGGTTTGAGTTGGACCAAAAAGTGTGATTGAATGGCCCAGCACTATAGAGCCGGATGATAGAGAGCGAGGCTTGGAGTAGTTGATTGCAAAGTGCTGTCTCCTTTACTGTGGACAGTCTGTTAACACACTAAGTTGTGTTAAGGGGCAGAGAGAGAATGAAGTTAGTTTCTGGGAGGCTGGAATCAGTTTCTTGAGGGCCCTGATTCTCCTACTGGGCAGCTTGTCCCGCTTTTCTGTGGGCGGTAGGAGGACCATCAGCCATTCGTGGGAAGGACACACAGGATCCTCTTTGGCTGTTTGGAAGAAATAATCTAGTGGCAGTTCAAAGGAGGACTTTAGAGAAGAAACAAGGTGGCTTATAAAAGCCTGACAAAACATTTGATGACCTAGGATAAACCGCGACCACTGGGAATGGAAATGAGGAAATGTGTGTAAACACAATGGTGAAAGTATGCAGGGATGCGTCTGGATGAGAGAGCCTCCAGGGGACATTGAGTTTTGCTTATTCATCTTCCAGTTGCCTCAGTCCAAGTACGGTCTTCAGCTTTTGACAAACTGAGCTGATATGGTGGGGTAAAATATTTCAAGCGAGATGATGGAAGTCATCCATTGGTTTGCCTTGTAGCCTGAGTGGAAACATTGGAGGAACTTTGAGTGTTCTTTAGATGGGGCTGATTCCAGGGACTTTAGCCCTGGTTATGGAAGCCAGTCTGTGCCTGGAAAGGGGAATTTGTGGCCGAGGAAGTGGTGAGGGTAAGGCTCAAAGAGTACCAGCTGTGACCACTCAATGATTTAGTGGATTAAGCCACCAACTTGTGGTACTGGCATCTCCTAAATGGGTGCTGATTTGAGAAGCAGGTGCTCTGATTCTGATCTGACTACCTGCTAACATGTCTGGGAAAGCAGCAGAAGATGGCCTCTGTGCATTGGCCGCTGTGACCCATGTGGGAGACCTGCTCAGGGTTCCTGGGTCCTGACTTCAGCTTGGTCCAGACTTGGTTGCTGTGGGTATCTGGGGTAGTGAGCTAGGATACGAAAGATCTCTTTATGTCTTACTCTTTCTCTTTATTTGGTTTCTTGAGGACATAAAGAATCTTTTTTTCTTTTTTAAGAATTCACTGCCTGGAAGTTCATGGGTAGGCATAAAAGAAGTGGGTTGAAGACCAAATTTGGGAGAACGGCCACTCTTTAGGGCTGAATGGAAAAAAAAGATGTAGAAAAAAAATAGTTCATGATGATTGCTCAGAAAAGCATTGGGTATCTGATGGTTTCAGAAGGTTGGACGTTCTGTGGTTTGCTACAGGAGAAACAAAGTGTATGGTTGGGTGAATTGAGTGTGTTCACTGCATGTCAATGGGAAGACAGCCAAGGGAAAGATGCTGATGTTGGGAGACAGGGTGGATGGGTAGTGGGGAGGGCGTTGCAACTGAATGAGATGGTCTGGCAAGGAATGACATGTAGCCTAGTCTTAGGGAAGTTGAGATTATTTGCTTTTGGTAAAAGGATAGGTTAAAAAAAATGGGTGCTTATCAAGAGAAAACAGAGAACATGGAAGCCTGAGGTTTTCTCATTAAAACAGATGGTAATATTTTGTAAGGGCAGAAGAGGTTAGGATGAGTCAAGAAATTTGAGACTTGTGGAAAAGATTTGGAAAAAAGAAGAATTCACCAGCAAGTGGATCTGGGGCAAACAAAAGGGCTGCTCTGTAACAGCACAGGCTTAATCAAGAATGAATGCCAGGAATTCTCCTGGGCCTGGATCAGGATGGCTGATTGCTTTTCCCAGCAAGAACCATGTGGGAGGTGAGGAATAGAAACAGGTAGAATAGACTTTGGTTTTGGCATGGCTTGGGGTTGTCTGGGAGAAGTTGAACTGGAAAGACAAGGGACTTGCATCACAGCATGTGAAGGAAGAGTTTGTACTAACCGATCTTGCAGCCTAAGCTGGGGAGGGGAGCCAGAGGGACTCGGAGTGGAATTGGCAGGCTGAGATTTCTGGCAGGCAAAGACTGTGCTTGCTTCGCTTGGTCAGTTCACGTTTAGGGATTAAGTATACATGATCGAGTGACCTTTCCAAGGCCGGGAGGGAAGTTGTGGAATTTTGGGGTGTGTAAAAAGACTTTTCCTGTTTCTTTGAACCTTATTTCCTGGATTTTTGTTGAGGTGATCTCATGGAAAGAAGGCTTAATAACTGCAATTATTTTAATAGTACTGTATGTAGTTTTATAATAATAAAAGACTTTGGGAAAATAGGGGCACATAAATTGATGCAATCCAAAGTTATGCCACTTGCAAATGGGAAATTGTTTAGAACAAAAAACAAAAGAGAGAAAAAAAATTAGACAGATTTTGTTTCTGAAGTTAAGCATTCCCCTGTATAAAGACAGATGATGTATCAAGTGACAACTAGGTTTTCGCTTCAGCCTTTATTCAGTTTTTATTATTTTTACTTTTTAAAGATTTATTAATTTTTATTGCAAAGTTCAGATATACGGAGAGGAGGAGAGATGGAGAGGAAGATCTTCCATCCAATGAGTCACTCCCCAAGTGACCGCGCAGCAGCTGGAGCTGAGCCAATCTGAAGCCATGAGCCAGGAGCTTCTTCTGGGTCTCCCATGCGAGTGCAGGATCCCAAAGCTTTGGGCCAGCTTGGACTGCTTTTCCAGGCCACAAGCAGGGAGCTGGGTGGGAAGTGGAGCTGCTGGGATTAGAACTAGCTCCCATATGGGATCCCGGGGCATTCAAAGCAAAGAATTTAGCTGCTGGGCCACTGCACCAGGCACTTTATTCAGTTTTTATTAAGAGACTGATTTGTACCTGACTAGTGTTTAGCTTTTTGATAATTTAACAGTGGTTATCTAATGACCAAAGATGCTGCAACCCTTCTATTTTAATTAGTGCTGTGTACATGTACAAACGTTGTGACCGCTTCTCTCACTGTCTTTCTCCTTTTCTTTCCTCCCCCTTCCATCCTGTGTCTTTGCCTCATTCTCCCTCGTACAAGTAACACTTTACTGACGTTGTCTCTGTTACCTTTTTGCATTGACATCCATGTCTTAAGCGGAGGGGGTTGACTTTTAAACTTAAGTTTTGAAATAAAATCATATTTTGATGTCCTGTTTCCTAAGCTTACGGTTACAAAGTAGGAACTATGAAAACAGTTACTCCAGCATGAATTTAATTTTGTTTGTGGTTTCTACTTGCAGTCCACTTCTGTTTTCAGATTCACACTCATGTGATCTGAAGCAAGATGATTCATGTACATGTGCCTTTTTGACAGATTTTTTTTCATGGCCTTAGGAATAAAGTCTGAAATTATGCCAGCAGATTTAGCACAGATAGTTTAGTACTAAGACACGAGTAAGGGGAGAATTCCTGTCTACATTTGTTTTGAGTGTTTAGTATGTACGAGGGCCATTGGAGACTGAGGATGTGTAACACGTAGTGTTGCTCCTGGGGACTCTGTAAGCTTGGCGAGGGAGGATGAGCTATAACTGTGCATCCAGTGCAATCACAAATGCTTATTTAAATATCAGTTCTAAAGTACGAGAAGCTCCATGTGATAGTGGCTAGCCAGTGACTAACTTGGCTAGTGTATTTCTGGCCCTCCGTGAGTGTGAATGTAGAGTTTGTGAGAGACTTTCAAGTTGGCCAGAAGGCATCCGTTTGTTTGGATTGGGCTGCTGATGACTCCCGTCCAGGAAGACAAGGGTTGTGGTGTGCAGGGTTTTAATTGTGTAGAGTTGAGTTCTATAAATAAGGAACTTGCGGTCATGAAGTTGATGGGCAATTTGAGGTTGGGTGGCAGAGTACAAAGAAATTGGCTTCCCGTGTTTCCTTTCTTTACTCCAAGATACGTTTCTTCTACCTTTTTTTTTTTTTTTTATGGTGGGTCAACTCTGATCATTTGGGTGTCTGGACATACACCTATTCTGTTGTTCTTTTGTTCATCACTCAAGCAGCACACAAGATGGGCATTTTACAATGTTAAATTGGGGTACTGTGTTAACAATTTCCATTTTTCATCAGTATGCATAATTAGCATAACTCTAATAAGTTGACCCAAGGTACAACATACTCAGTCTTTGTTTCAGGAAAGCATTTGTGATTAGGAAATACATTGAAGCACCATACTGGGCATTGGAAACTATAGATTTGGAGAAAATTGGGTAATTGTGAGTAGTAGAATCAGGTAAATGGTTATATTAGGACAAAGGAAATAAGGAAAAATAAAGAGTTAAAAAAATAAAAGAAGATTCTGTGAATACCACTGGCCAAGATACAGACCACAGTTGGAGAAACAGCAGGGAGAGAAGTGAGGAATTTTCAGCAATATTGAGTTTACCTTGCTGAAGATACTTCCGGGCAGAGTTTAAACTTCAATCCTGTAGCTCCGAACAGGGATGAGGGTTAAGATGGTGGCTTCACAAGTTAGCCCCCTGGAGGGGACTGAAACCGTGTGAGTTCATGAGCTTTCAAAAATGGGAGAGCCAGAAGAGAACAAGTGAGTCGGGAGCTTCAAGAAGATGAAGAGTGCCGTGTCCCAGGGCAAGGGAGGAGAGAGCCCAGGAAGCAGAGGCCGCGCTAATGAATTGCATGAGATACTCATGGTTTTGGTCTTATGAGAATTCACAGAGGACACACTTCCTGACCTCAAATCCATATCCATCATTCTGAGGTCCAAGAAATCAATTTCAATATACTTGTAATTCATTTATCATTATCTTATTTGTGCCTCCACTACTATTTGAAATGATCTTCTCTTATTTACTTCATGATCAGACCTGAATCATAACTTTAAAATGCTTTCACAGATTAAGCAAACCCCTTTGGTTCACTTTGGATTTCCAATGGCCTTCATTCTTGTAATGGTGCCAGGTAAGGGTTCATTGCTTAACCAGAGAGCTGAGAAAGAAATTACTCCTGATAAAAATATTCTGAAAGTTTGTTTTAAAAATGGCTTTAAAACTGTGATACTTATAAGAGTGATCTGAAAGATGCAAAATGGGTTGCATATCATTTTTAAAAAGGGTCAGAATGATAGAGCCCAGAATTCCTTTTTCATAAGTAGGGTAAATGGACTGCTAATTTAGGAAGTTGCTATAGATGCGATGTCTCTGAATTTGAGCAAGCAAATTCTTTCATGATAGTTTTTCAGATGAGTTTAAGAAAACTGGTGTGCCTGTAAGAGCAGATCAACGATGAGACTTCAGAAAAGCCATCGAAAGAACTAAGGATGTGTAAATAAAGCAGAAAAGATGGGTGAAAAGCCTTGATATGTTTTCTAGTATCCATAGAGGAAGGATTAGACTTTTCCTTTTGGATTTGTTTGATACAAATGACAGAAGTATTGAGGGAAGTGTTTTAATAAGGCACTTACAAATTGGGGTAAGATATTTTCTGACTGATTTTTTTTCAGCCCTGGAAGCATTCATGCTTTCCTTCCTCGATGGATTTTAGGGGATGTTCTGTGTTGATGTTGAATGTTTTCACCTATATTTGTTGTTGGGAGAGTCGGGTGGCGTGGGGGGTCAGGCAGATCTCTAAGGGCCCATTTAACTCCGGATTCTATGAGTCTACCACTGTTTGGCACATCAGCATGGGTATATGAATAATTATTGGTTGAATAAACAGAATTAACTTGCATTTAAGGAGGTAGGAGTTCACCATGACTCAGGGTTAGTAAGCATGCAAATAAATTCCTAGGTTTAGAAACAAAACACGCAGATTCGGGTGACTGAGAGACTGTGTCCATCCCCTCCCTGGTCAGCCCATTGTTGCTTAGCAATCCCCCCGCTCCCCAACTCTTCGCTTTTAAAGTGAAGGCTCAGAATTAGTCTCTCCCTCCCTGTTTATTTACAGCCCAGTTATTGAAATAGATTTTTTAAAAAAAAGTTATTTAGTTATGGTGAAAGAAAGAGTTACGAAGAAAGAGAAAGGTGGATAGTGGTGGGGACGGAAGGGGCGTGAACTGGAACCCCTGGGGAATGCTGGCATCAGAGGCTGTGGCTTCGAGCCATATCGCTGGCTTCAATAAGGATGTACTTTAAACTTTATTAAAAAAGATTTATTTATTCATTTTGAAAGAGTTACACAGGGAGAGGAAGAGAGAGAGAAGAAAAGCTCCATCTTTCATCTGCTGTCTCACTCCTCCGGTGCCTGCAGTAGTCCATGCTGGGCCTGCAGGTTCATCCAGGTCTCCCCAGTGGGTGACAGGGGCCACTCGCCTGGACCATCTATCATGTTACCGCATGCATTTTCCTGTGAGATTATACAGTAATTTACTAGTGTTTGCAAATTAACATATGCTCAACCATCTGTTAAAAAATGCCGTTTAGTCACCAGAAAATGAGCTTTAAAACATTTTAGAACATTAGGCAAAATAGGTTGGTTTTGCAATATTCCTTAAAGGTCATTAGGTTTGAGGTTTTTTTTTTTTTTTTTTTGGATCAGTGAGGAAGCGAAATTGCAGAGCCGCAGGTCTTCCTGGAACTGCCTTATCTTTAGTTTTCAAAAGGTTACATTTGGGAAGCATTTGTAGAATTTCCATTTTGTTCTGAGCTTCTGGGAAAATACAGACCTAGATTTTTCACTTTTCCCAGAGATTTTGTCTCAGATTGTTTGACGTTTCATAAAACAGAATACACAAAGCTGATCTCTATTATGCTGGCTTTTGAGTGGAAAAGTAAAAATGAAATTGCTTGAAAAAGATTTTGTTTATAAGTAAAGGAGGGATGAATATAGATCTTGCAGTTGTAATAGTACACATATAACGCAGATTATAAATGATCCATCACAGACCATTATTAAATATTTGACTTTAGTTTAGGAAGCCTACCATACAAAAATTCTAAAGCTTAAGCACCAAGAGAGGTGCTTTTAAGAATCTCTTGTGCCCTGTTTGTATTTTCTGTTTTTTAAAAAGATTTTCAAGCAGTATGATTTATATAATCTTTCATGAAGTATGCAAATGAAGAATGGATAATAAGTACAAAATGCAGTTTGTAAATGTATACACACATGTCCACTTCAATAAGGTATCTGAGGTGGGTTGCAAGTGTATGTTAAAAATAAAAAATTAAAATACATTAATGGAAAATATAGGTAGCTTAAGAGAGCCAAATCTAGAGGAAAATCAAATTGTAGACATTTAGATTGTGGGGTCAGATAAGTACTCAATTTTGTTTGTGACATTCAAGACTTTTCCCCCCTATGACTTCCATAAGGAAAAAGAACAACACACAGTTTTCCCAGAAGAGCCGGCATTTCCCCTGTAGTCAGGCTGGGAACAGATTGGTCGAATGGCTTCCATACAGGGATTGCTGAGTGCCTTGAATGGCCTCCCTGTCATACACTTATGATGGGTTTTGAGAAGGTGTTTATTATAATAACACAGTAATAATAATAACCAACGTGAATGAGTCATGATTGTACCCAGGACATTGTAACTGGGTGTTACAGGCATGATTTCACTTATTTTAACATCTACCTTATGAGGTAGTAATATTGCTCTCTCTAGTATAAAGAATGCATCTATATCCTTCATTGCTATCTCCATTTTAAAGATGAAGAATCTGACTACGATCACCTATTCAGGATGCAAGTTGTTACTGGTGGGCCCGAACATGCTGATCTCACATTACGCGCTCCTAACCACTTGTCTAGGACTAACGTGTAATTTAGGGATGGTATTTCTGTCCCGAAGACACCAAAGAGACACCTTATTCATCAGACGGATTCAACTGTCTGGACTTCAAAATGGAGCTAGTGTCCTGTTTCTTGAAAGACTGAGACACGTGCTGTATTTCATGTGTTTCAGTGTTCAGTCAGACAGGTGGAGTGACTTTGATAAGTTCATTTCATCTTGAAGCAATATGCCTAGAATCTTTTGTTACTATTATTTGTGGATGACTTTCAGCTGTTGAATGCATATATTTGCTTGATTCTATCTTCCACAATAGTTTGAACATACAGAAAAGTTTAAGCTTACTTTTTTTGTTTTGTTTTTCCTGAGAAAGGAAAGAATTAGGGATAGTTACAAGTGATCCAAGCTTTATGTTTAAAATGAAGAGTATCTTACTGGTGCACTCTCTTTCATGGTATGGTACCAAGCTCCTTGAAATTTTGGGGAAGAGCTGTGCGTTGCATTAAAGCTCTCTAATCCAGGTGGGACTTCAAAGCAGCAGAGCTGAAAGAGCCCGTCCCCAAAGGAGATCTCTCTCTGAGAGTCTTGTTTGCTCATAAGTACAGTTGAGCTTGCTATATTGCTGATGATTCCAAAGATCAAATACATACTAATGTTCTTTAAAATCTGTTAGTCCTATAATTGCAAAAATTATTTAACTTATACAACATAAGGAAGTATTCTCATTATTTTTCTTATTTTAAAAGTTATTTAACAACCACACAGCAAATGTTATATGGAAAATATAATAATTTACACAAATTATTAGCCAGTTTATTTACTTCTGGTGCTCATAGATTGCTGTATTTTCTTTTCTGTTTTTTAAAGATTTATTTATTTTTTATTACAAAGTCAGATATACAGAGAGGAGGAGAGACAGAGAGGAAGATCTTCCATCCGATGATTCACTCCTCAGGTGAGCCGCAACGGCAGGTGCTGCCTGGATCTGAAGCCAGGAACCAGGAACCTCTTCTGGGTCTCCCCCATGAGTGCAGGGTCCCAATGCTTTGGGCCATCCTCGACTGCTTTCCCAGGCCACAAGCAGGGAGCTGCATGGGAAGTGGAGCTGCCGGGATTAGAACCGGCGCCCAAATGGGATCCCGGTGCGTTCAAGGCTAGGACTTTAGCTGCTAGGCCACGCCGCCGGGCCCTTTGTGCTGTATTTTCTTAATTGAAATTTCATTGTTTTATGTCCCAATTGTCTAAGCAGAACGATAGTCTCAGTGAGGTAAAATATTACAGAAGTTTAGGTTGAAGGGAATTTTTGTTTACCTAAATCTTTCCCATTCCGATTCAGCAGGAATAATTGAAAATGAAGAGCTTACCCTCTTACGACTTTTTCAGAAAAGAAAAGAAAATAAGGATGCTGCTGCAGTATGTCTTTTTTGAGTAGGACATAGTTATAATATGTAAGTTGATCATTTATACCTCTTGTTTTTTTCCCTTTGAGTTTTTTCCTTTGTGTAATTCATGCTCATCAGTTTTTGTTTTGTTTTGTTGAGAGTTAACTCGAATTCAATGTTTTACAAAGACTTTTCTGTTGCATTCTAAACATCCTTGTGTAGGAGACTTGCGTTTTACTGGTTAACCCATCGTGGAAGCAAGTTCCCAAGTTCCTCGTTCCCTGATAGAGAGCACCAGAGATGTGAGGAACACCCGGTCACACGGCTGCTAAAGCTTTGAACCAGAGTTGTCACCTAGGCAGATTTCTTTACTTTCCGTCTGACAAATTTTTATCAGGGACCAACTTGTTTTTCCTCAGGCAGAGATTCTTCCCCACTTCTGCTTCTGGAGGAGGCAGTTGGAAGGCTTAGGAGTTAGATGTTTAGGAACAGGTGTTGGTGGTCCGTATCTACCCATTGATCAATATCATTTTTTAAAGTATGCCTAGTTTCTGTCTTTACGTGTAAAATATATGCCTTTTCAGCCATTGATTCATGGGACTGATTAGTGCTACATTCAATTCACATATTTTATTTGCATACTGGTTCTGAAATGAAGACAGAACTAAATATGTTCCTATTAAGTAGATGTTAGGTCAAATGTGTTTTTCAAATGCTTGAAATACTGTGACAAGGTGATGAGTAGGAAGGTGTGTAGCTCACTATTTAATTCATCTTACTAAGATAATTTGGTACTATAGAAGTGTATCTCCTTATAGCAGTGCCCGTCAAACCTGGCCATATATCATGATTCCATAAACCTCACCATTGAAATTGTAGCCTGTGAGATTGAGGTCTGTTCATCATTGTGTTTACAGAGACCTACAACTGGTTG
Organism: Ochotona princeps; assembly: GCF_030435755.1. NCBI lineage: Eukaryota > Metazoa > Chordata > Mammalia > Lagomorpha > Ochotonidae > Ochotona > Ochotona princeps. Next base: position 11,843,404 of record NC_080856.1, on the reverse strand, counting down.
TAACCATGAGGCACAGTAAGTAGCCATGAACTTAGAAGAGAGACATTACTGAGATGAAAAAAGTCCCATTTTAAGAGAAAATAGTTTGGGTGGTAGTCATTGAAGTGTATGTAGAAATGTTTTAGAAATTTGCAACTAATTTTATACATGCCCAAAATAACCTGTGGACAACATCTGTCCAGCTTAAAAAGTAGTTGCATAATAGCTAGAAACCTTTGTAAATCCAGAGTGAATTCATTAAACTAGGACTGCTTGTTAATTCAGAGGTGACACAGGAAACAAATTTTGATATAAGAAATCTGTTGTTGAAAACTTCCTTTTTGTCATTTTAGTGATTCAAACAGTTGCAGTGAGGTTTACTTTTTGTTTGGATACCATAGGGCCTGTCTTCTGGTTGTCTACCAATTAAATCTCACACTGGTGCTTCTTGTGAGTGTTATAGTAACTGCTAAACGTTTGGGAGACCGCTGTAAAGATATTCTGCTGAACTGAGTTAACTATCAACAGCATACCAGCCAAATAATATGTATACATTAGAAAACCAAAGAACAGTCAAATGGCCAGAAAAAAATTTTAGTTTATGCGACTGGAAAATTGGCAGGTATCAACTTAATTTGTTCCTTGGAATCGTTTCTTAGCCCCACTTTGGACTGGGTGCAGTAGATGCTAGCGAGAGGCCAAGGACTAACTATTGATGTTCGGTTTTCAAATGAGGCCAAGTTGGATAGACTGACAATCGTGTGATGTACTAGTAATTGCATACTGTGTATTTTTTTCTTAAATATATGAGCAGAAAATGAAAGTTTTTTTTTCTATTTTGATCTGAAAAAGGATACTGGGGAATATCTGATTTTAGAATTTCACTGATAATGTATTTTTTTTTGGAAGTATACTACCCATAGTGAAAAATTGGAGAACTTTATTTTCTCTGTAGTAGTGCATTGTGGAATGGTAGATCTGTGTGTATCTGGACTCCATTGCATTTTCGTTTATTCAGTGGTGAATTGAGAGGGGTCTGTGTTTAGCACTTGAATATTGGACATGATTCAAATAAGAGTCAAGTGTGTCTAGAAGCTTTATTCATACCTACTTTCTTTTAGTCAGCAGTGCTTCATAATGCCTTGGTTTCATGAATTAATTTTAATGGAATTAAGCTTGAACAGCTCAAAATTATATAATTAATTTCATTCAGCTTCAATTAAAGTTACTAATTGAATCAAGCCTACTAGCGTGACACCTGGCGGCAGTCGGCTATATAACAGTAGCAGCAAGTGTGTAGGACTCTGCCGTAGAGCTAGTTCATGTGCAATGGTGAGTTTGTCTCAAAATATCTTTTACTGATAATCTCAGAAATGCCTTGAGTTGACTGTAACCATGGAAAGAATTATGAACTTGTTTAAAACAATAAAGGTTCTAATTGAAACTAACACATCTCATGATGATTACATTTTCTCTATGATAATGCTGAGTAAATGTTATGTAAATCCAGAACATATTGGTTTAGCATGCTTTTAATTTATGCGTTACTGCTGTTTGAGTATGGTTTTGCTTTCTCAAACTACTTAGAGTTAGAAAACTTATTTTTTTCAAGATGTTCACTTCTGGACTTAGTTATACATGGATGTCCATCTATTTTAGTGTGTTGAAATGTATCTCATGGCAGAACTTTTCAATTATTGTGAAATTCCCTTAGTGCAGTAGAAATTTCGGCATGTGCAAAATTTTTTCCTTCCACTGGAAATATTAACACAGTTGACTAATAACTTCTGTCTGAATCTCTTTCCTTGCTTTGCTTCCATGCTTTAACATGCTCCAGCTCTTCTTACTTCTGTAACTCCTTCCTGATTGTACAGAAGCTTTTCTCCTCTTGTGGGACATTTGCTGTTTGAGTGAGCCCAAGATTTTGAATGATTTTAGCAATGAAGATTTGGAAGATCGCTGTTTCTACTTACAGTTTTTTTTTTTTTTTTTTTTACCGGCTTGCGGATTCGTATATCCCATATTGGACCCATCCATTAGACTGTACATGGAGGCGGCCTGGGTCATGTCTCATAATTCTTTGTATCCTTGTCACATAGCACATTAAATAAACACATAGTATGTTCATTTGTATATATATTTAAATAAATTATTTACTAGATACTCCCACCCTGTCAAATCCAGATTGAGAAATTAGTCTTCTCTAATCCCATTTTCCTTTATTATTTGTACAGACTTTTAGTTTCTGCTATTTATATTCACCTTTGCAGCTTTTACTGTAGTTAATTAAACTTTCATCAGGTAGTCTGTAGTCTTGGCAGGCTTCCCTGTAGTTTCCCTTTAGAGATCCACACTCCAGTGATTCTCATAGACATGTGCCTTGGGGAGGTCAGGTTCTGGAGTCTGCTTGTTGAAAGCGGCCAGGAAGGAGAGCCGCTGTTGCACGTGATTCCGTTAATCTTTCTCATGCACAGTCCTGGTTAGGGATTTGATAAAGCTTCAGTGACCATTTTTAATTGTTTATCTGGATTTTGAATTAGATCCAGATTTTTCATGTGGTCCTTCAGACATCTGTACTTGGCCTCTAATCACAGGTTTACAGTGTTACCTGCTGGCATTCCCCCCCTGCAAGTCCTCCATAGCGCGGAGTTGGGACCGTTGCCCAAGGGTCTGCTTTTGGAGTTTACCCATGCTGTTCCTCCACCTTTCTCTCTTGCATGTTTTGAAAACCTTCTAATCTTTTAAAATCCATCTGACGTGCACCGTTTCTTGTTTGGTGCCTGTCTTGATCTTTGAATCCTGATGAGTTTTTTTTTTCTCTTTCTCTTTGAACCAACTCTTTGGTGCCCTGAACCCCTCGGAGCATGCCTTTTCCCTTCTGTTACACTTGGCTTTCTGTTTGACTTGTGATCCCGAGAAGACGCTGTATTTCCTTAAATATTGGCTTTTCCCCTACGAACCCATAAACCCGCATATAAATCTCTCATTCTAAACCTAACTCCTTCTGTGACGATGCATTGAGGAGTCCTTGACTTTTCTCCGGATTCCCACACGGACAAGTCTGTATCTGCCTCTGTATCTCTTAAGTCCTCAGTCACTCCTCAGTCAACTGTAGTTGCATGTCCACCACTCATGAGAATGCTTTCTCTGGGCCTTCCCTGGCCGCCTCACCTGCTTCATACGCACACTTACGTCCATTCTTCTGTCCTTCTCCACGGCTTGCTCTCATGGTAGATCATTTTCTGTGTAAAACTGTGCACTACCCTCTTAACAGATTGCTTTTGCTATGAACATCTGTATTTCTTCCATGCTAGATAGATAATGGATATGCGATAAACATCTGTCACACTTTATAAGGTACAACTCTCCCCACATGTTTAGTTATGGCAGACTTAGACAATTTAAAAACAAATACATAAGCAATTATATATATGTATGTATATATATATATAAATGTAACATTTGGTGATAATAATTGCATATATGTCTATGTGCTTTTTCATTTAGAAAAATGTGACAAAGAAAATACTGACACAGATATAACTCAAGCTACTAAAAGCCACTTCGCACATGGAGAGATGCAAGACCAGTCCATTTGGGGAAATCCTTCAGGTAGCGAACTCATCAGAAGTAAGTATTTTTTTTTAAAGATTTATTCATTTTATTACAGCCAGATATACACAGAGGAGGGGAGACAGAGAGGAAGATCTTCCATCCGATGATTCACTCCCCAAGTGAGCCGCAACGGGCCAGTGCGCCCCGACCCGAAGCCGGGAACCTGGAACCTCTTCTGGGTCTCCCACGCAGTTGCAGGGTCCCAATGCATTGGACTGTCCTCGACTGCTTTCTCAGGCCACAAGCAGGGAGCTGCATGGGAAGTGGAGCTGCCGGGACTAGAACCGGCGCCCATATGGGATCCCGGGGCTTTCAAGGCTAGGACTTTAGCCTCTAGGCCAAGCCACCGGGCCCAGAAGTAAGTATTTTGAGTGAAAATTTGACTCATGTGAGGATATAAGTATTCAATATGCTCCTCGTTAATTGTTCCATATAATTCTACTGCAAATCTAAAATCAACAGAATTTATCTAACCATGCTATCATTAATATTTTAAGTTATAGGGCTAAAAGTAGGATGTAAAAGGTGCTGTTAGTCAGCTTTTATCTTTTCTTTAGGAAAGAAATAATGACCTGTAAAGTTTGAACTAGATCCTCAGATTTAGTAAAAAATCAATTCCTTCTGAGCTGTGAAAAACCAGACAACTCAGTTTATGTGCAAGTGAAACTAGAAAGGAGAAACTAAAGAATGAGGAGCAGCTTGTTTAAAGTTAATTTAGTTTTTATGAATGATACAGTTCTTATAGGCTCCAAGACTTTCCTTGCTTCTTCAAGCCTCCCCACCTCAGCCCACTAATGTGCCCCCTGTCATTACAATATATAGTCCTTTATAATTAGTCCTAAGTCCATCATTTCGCTATTTAAGTGTATCCTGACATTGTAGGTGTGGGTAATGGCAGAGTCCAGCACCTTATTATCAAGATGCATTCAAGAGTTTCACTGGAAACCCATCTTTGATTTGGAAGGAAAGATGTGCACTGCATTGTATCTTCACATGTGTATGGGATAATCTCTGCTACACAGTTACTATCCATCCATGTTAAATGAAAAGTCATTAAAAAACAACAACAGAGAGAAAAATAGAAAATTTAGAACAATAAATAACATGCTACTGAATGACCACTGTGTCCCTGAAGAAATGAAAAAGAAAATTAAAGACCTTCCTGAAGCTAACGATGCTGTCGTACGACCTATGAGTCAGTGAGGAAATTCATAGGAAAAACAGGACCCGTTTTTGAATGAATGAGAAATAAAAATAAAAATAGTAAACTCCCTGTTGTATAGCAAAAACAGTATAGAGAGAGCTATTGATATTTTACTTTACATGAAGGTTGCCTTATAATAGAACTTACGATATTTGTCATTTTGGGATTGACTTATTTCACTGAGCATAGTGGTCTCAAGTTGGAACCATTTGGTTGCAAGAGGTTTTTTGTTTTTCATTTATTTGAGAGACAGAGGGACAGTGACAAATAGAGAGAGATAAAACTCCCATTCACTGGTTTTCCACATTCCTGCCATAGCTGAGTTGGACTGGCTGGAAGACTGGAGCTGGAAATTCCATGAAGGTCTCCCATGCACATATGAGAAACACTATTGTGTATGCCATCATTCCTGCCATTCCGGCTCAGGAAGTAGAGCCAGGTTTTGATCCCAGATGTTCTGAACGGGATATAGGCATCCGAACTAGGTTAAACACTCCCCAACCCAGGCAACACCTTGATAAAGATATCATGGTTCTTGTTTGTCTAGCCAAATAACCCTGATCCTTATTTATTGCGATTAATATTCTATCATTGTTCGGTTAGGTTGCTCTCCCTTTTCCTAAAATTTCTCTCTAGAACATATGTAAGAGGTATTTTCAGGGAATACCCTGAAAGCCTGATATCTTTTGGATACTGTTGAGAATGCTGATTCCCTGGGAGGGCCTGCTCTTGGCTTTCTCAGGCTTGTGCTTGCCCAGTAAATTGTCCCAGGAGATTCAAAGTGAATTTTCACATAGTAATTTACATGTAAACACGGAGGGGGGGGTTCCTGAAGAGCGTTGCGCCACACCTCGGAGACCATGGACATGAATCTTTTGAAATTCTCATCCGCGTAACCAAATTCCCATGTCTCATTTTCAGTTTTCCATAGTGACAGAGGAGGAGGACTCATTTCTGAATACTTATGTGTTGTTTTTATCATTATTTTTAATTCATCAATTAGGCATTGTTCTGAAACTTGGATCTCCCCCTTTTGTTTTAGTGTTCTCAATACCTGGTCCTAACTGAATATGAAGCAGAACAGTAGTTACCTGGAAATATAGAAACAATAAAAATACAACTGAAGAAAATTTTCAGTTTTTCAAAAACCCAAAAGTTGAGTGTGTTGTAGTGCCACATTAGTCTTGGAGAAAAGAGCAAGGAAGAAGAAAATGGGACTAAGAAATTAGTGTAGTGCAAGACTGATATAGCTGTTTCCATAGAGCCAAGTAAACATGGATTAAGTAAACATTTATTCCAAAACATATATTGCTTGTGTTTATTTTCACATGAGCTCTGTTCTTGTCTCCTTTTGTGAGCTACTGGGGTATTTCTCTGTGATTTCCCAGTGCCTGGAGCCAGCCGGTCAGTGCTTGCAGAGGGCTGAGAGCAAATCCTAACAACAGCTGTTGGGAAGTATGATGCTTCTCTTTCTTTTTCATGATAACAAAATTTCAAATGTGTGTGTTTCATTTAATTGAATTATTTCCCTAATCTCCTCTCTCAAGGCCCATGCTGGGAAAATGTGAATGAAATCTCTTAGAACAAAACCCAGAAGAAAAACAACTGTTGCAGAAGGGATGTGGGAGGTCATGATAATGTGTGAAATTTGCTGGTGTTGCTTGATGAAGCTCCTTTTGGTCACAGAATTCATCCCCTTAAAGAGAATGGATTTAAAATGAGTTATTCTCTCTATTGTCTGTATTGGGGAAGTGGACACTGATGAGAAATATTGCGAATGACAGGAAATAATTTTTTTATTGAGATAATGATGCAACTTGTGCCATGGGACACTGGAGCATTTGGGAACAACTGGTTAGCTTCCTACTAATAGACACTGAAGGAGTGCAGAGAGAGGGAGATTTATAGCCCCTTTAGAAAGGGTTGCTGGGAAAACTGATGATGAATGGATCTGCAAAAGATAATGGCCAGTGACAGTAATGCCATTGCTGCCATAAACATAATCTGGGAAGTGTTTTCAAATACTTGTGGGTGACATCTGACTCTGGATTCTGATTACAGATTTCAAAAGCCTTTTATTTAAACAAAGGCTACTTTGTTGGATCTACAGGGGAAAAATGTTCTATCTGGACTTGCAGAAGGGGAGCATTTAATATCTTTCAGTTTGATTCCATTCTGGGTAATGTTTGAAAGTCTGGGCTTGTGGTAGCTTCTGCTATTCCCACTTCCAGACAGAAGACTTTAATACGGAGCTGCCAGTCTATCTTTGGCCTTCTTCAAGGAGCAGTTGGTCATTTCTGAAACTTGAAGATACGGAGCTGTGTGTTGTGCTCTTGCTTCAACATCTTGCATGGATTTTTTTTGGTGGGGGGAGCAAATGGGGGAGATACTAAATCTATTGTCATGACAGTAGGGCCTGGAAAGGGGTCTCTGACCCAGAGTTGATGTGTGGTGAGCCAGGAGTCCTGAGCACCCTGTGTACCGCAGCCTGGCGGTGGACGGGTACTAGTCTCGCACTTTCAAGCAACATTGGTTGGGCAGAGGGTCAGTAGCAAAGTGAGGCCTGCTGGGCGGTGGGAGCATGTTCAGATGCACAGCCCACTCCTTTTCCAAGCTTCCATGGGTCAGCTCATCAGCAAGACGTGACGGAGAGTGATTTTGCCTGGTGGAACTTGTTGTTCTTTCTCTGTTTGAGAGTGCTTGTTCAGGGGCTGGCAGCCAGCTCGTGGTTCTGTTGTCCCCACTGCTGCTGCTACACTGTTGGTGGGACGTTTAGAACCTAAGTTAAGGGGGACTGAACAGTGTGATGAGGCTGTTTTTGCTTTTCTTTGCTGAGAATAAGCTCTGGAAAAGTCAAGGGTGTGGCTGCTTTGGAAATTGCATTCTAATTAAAGGGTGTATTCTCAGACTTTGTAAACCATGTCCAAGCTGAGAATAATTTCCAAATTATTCTGCGAACTTTAACCCTGAAGTTACTGGACCACCCACTTGTGGCTGATGCTTGCCTCACGCTCCACGCGAACCTCTGCTTTTTCTGTCCTTCCTGGCTCTTGTAGTATACACTGCAAGTGGGAGACCTGGAGTGCTGGGGTCTTTCAGGGTTTGGATTTAAAACTGTTTGCCTTTGAGTTGCTAACTTAGTACTGAGCCGTCCCCCCCCCCCTTTTTTTTTTTCTGGAAGTAATCAATAAAAGAGAAGAAATCCATATGGATTCAAACAGTTTTGAATAAATAGGCCACACGCAATCAGGTCAGGGGGTGTGTATTGTTATTCTCTTCCTTAGGAAATTTAAATTTAAGAAGATGATCCTGCTCACTTAAGTTTGTTTTTTTTTTTAAAAAAAAAGTCTAAATCAAATTAGGAAAGAATTGGAAGCCCAGTGGAGGTTTTGAAAAGAAATTTTATAATTGGACGTTTTTTTTTTTTATTTTATGATTTTTAAATGTCCTTTTAACAGTGTAAAAGCCTTTGATATTCTGAGAAAATATTTTGGCATGTAATTTAATTTCTGGAATAAGAATTGAGGTTTGAGATTTATAAAAACAATTTTTTTTTCTATGAGAACACAGAGTAAGAGTGGCTCCCCAGTACCCTGGATTAGAATATGGGGTCCAATATATAATTTGAAGCTACGCCTTGTTTTAATAATTACTCTTCCCTTGAATTAATAAAATAAATGTTGCAAGGAAGTGCCATCCTCAATTAATATTAATTTTTCTACTTAATCCATAATATGCATAAACTGATAAGAGTAATAGGCAACATTTCATGTATTAATTAGACAAGAAAAGGAACAGAAGTAGCATTTTGATCTCAGTCTTTGGGGGAATTTCTAAGGTGGGATGGAGTGTGTGTGTGTGTGTGTGTGTGTGTGTGTGTGTGTGTGTATGTTCTTGTGCTTATACCCAGTTCTGTTTAATGTGTTTCTTTAATTTATTTCTATTTCTGCTACTTTTATTATTTTCTGTAAAGAGCTTAGGTTTTTCTTTGTTCCTCTTGGTAAATTGCCTGAGGTCTGTCTCTACTTCAGATTTTTCTAGGTCTTTCTGAACATTTTTATTACTTGCCTTTATCCTAGGACACTACTTATACATACAGGTCTCCCAATTCTGAGTGTCATTACTTACCTCCTGAAATTTTCCTGAGCGTCTCTTTTGAAATAAATTCCCCATTAAATTAAACCATTTTGCTCAGCTCATTCTCTCCTTTGTGATTTTGTGGAATTCCCATGATCTGAAGCAAAGTTAGAATGCTCTACTTAAGTGGTAATCCCCATTCTGTTTAACCCATTTATTCATTTTGAAGAGTTTCTGGCTCTCCTAACAGTAAGCACTTAATTGACAGTGGATTGCAAACTGTTTTCTAATTCACACTTGCCCACTCTCACACAACTGCTGTGTCTCGCATTTTCACTCACCCCACTCCTTGAAAACTTCCTCTTGGCATCCTCTGGATTTATTCTCTATAGCAACAGGCTTTGTTATGAGGGGTCCTATTGTTGATTTCCTAGGCTTTTCCCATTTACTGCTAATCACACTGTAATGAATATCATTTCATCACTTCAGGGAATGTCACCTTTCTGTAAAACACTGAAAGAGAGAAGCAGATACTCAGGTAATACTATTATACAGCTAGAACATTTCCTGCTCTGATGGAAAAAGAGTATTGGGAGACTTGGATTTAAATTTCTTCTTGGCTCTTTTCTTTGAATGTACACTTCATCAAGTATCACTTGGTCTCTTTGTGATGCACTTTATAGGAATCAAACCATAGACCAGCCCTCTGTTAAGTGTCACACAGTTAAGGCTGGTGCATACAACTTTTGTGTTATATTCCTTAGATTTTTTTCCTCATAACACTTCATTTTCATGCTGTTTGCTTTTATTGCCACAAACCCAAAAAAAGCCAGACTCAGCAAGTCACACAGGAGGTCTTTATTCCAACGAGAAAAGTGGCTCCTGGGAAAAAGAGAGAGAGTCTGAGGGACCACGTCCAGGACCGCTTCCAGATGGAGAAGTAGCGTGGCAGGGAGACGTCTGTCTAGAGCACATAGCGCTGGGCTTTTAGACGTGTTCAATGTGGGGGATGAGGGAAGATGGCAGCTCCTTAGCTTGTGCATGCTTTTGGCCGAGACATGTCATCATGGCGGTTGTTGATCCTCTATGAAAACTTGGCATTTGGAATATTTCTGGGTGGTACTGTCTGCTGGATCTTGGCAAGGATAACATTGAGGCTAGTGAATCTTTCTGTTGTTTGTGGCCAGAGGGAGGCAGGAAGGGAAAGATAGTACAGAGACTCAGTCTGCTGTTTGGTATTCCAAGGTTAACAGTTTTCCTGGCTTGTGATAAGCTCCCCTGTCCTCTGATGCAATCAATTCCTTTAGGAGTTGCTTCTGCTTGGCCCAACACATACTGGTAGAAGCATACTCAGGGAGAAAGTTTTTTCTTCTTACTATTCAATGTTGTTTTCTTCTCTTTTTCAATATGCCTGTGTGTCTGTGGTTTGGATGCTTTGATTATTATTCATCAGTTTATCCCCACATCAGACTGAGGGTTTGGTTTCAGAGTTGTGTGGATAGCCTTGTCGTTTCTTGATGGACTGCTGTATTTCTGTTACCTGTGGCTGGCAGCTACCAGGTTGTGTTTTAGGATGGAGATCAGATTCTTTGGCATACTTTTCCTTAGGGGGCATGTTTCCATCTTACATGGGTTCTGCCCAAGAATCCGGAAGGAACTCTGTTGCGTTTCAGTTGTCTTGATCAGCTTAGGGTCAAAGGTAGGAAGTCAGTAGAAATTGCTCAGAAAAAGGGTTCAGACCATTTTCTCATTTTAAGGTGGAAGTGCCAACATAATATATCGGTGCTATATTATTTTGAGAATTTTACAAGCGAATGTATGTGCATACTTGATGAGCACTGTAATAAATGAGAAAGCGCTCACTCAAGTCTCCATTCTTCCTTTTCCTTGGTCTTGAGCATCTGTCTCAGATTTAAAGCTTTGTTTTTCTTTCCCATTTGGTTCTGTTGCGTTGCCTGTACAGAAGTGCTCAGTATGTAGAGAGAATATTCCTGAGAGCCTTGATGGCTATGTCCACGAGCATAGGCTACGTGTTGTATGCTGCATGGCTTAGGATTAGTGTCGCTTGAGGTGCTGAGGGGATGAAGGGGATGTTCTGTTATTTTAGAGTTTTACATCCTTGGTGAAGATTCTGAGTGACTACATTTTTTTCTTTTATTTCTCTCTCCCCCCGCTTTTTTTTTTTTTTTTTTTTGCCAATTTGTGCCTGGCTCATTCAAACCAAGTCCATGTCTATATAGATGACTCAAAGGGCATGACAGCTACCATGGCTTACTGCTGACCTCTGCTCATGATCAGGGTGCATGAAAAACTGTCAGTGAAGCTTTCATGGTAGTGTTCAGAGTAATATCTGTTTTCTATGGATGCACATGGGAATAAACCTGATTTTGGCCCTTTTTGGGCCCTCAATAACTCATTTACTTATTTCTCAGAAACAATTTTGAGGCTGTTTTGGTTTCCTACTTTTCCTTTCCAGCTCAACTTTTTTTTAATTGATTACATTACATTATGTGACACAGTTTTATAGGCACTGGGATTTCCCCCCCCCCAACCCCCCCGTGGTGGATTCCTCCATCTTGTTGCATTACCACAGTTCAAATTCAGTTGAGATTCTTTCATTGCAAGCATCTACCAGGCATAAAGTCCAGCATCTTATTGTCCAGATAAATTCATCCAGCTCAACGTTTTTCCCCAGCTTTCCCTCTTACTTTTTCTTTCTTTTTCTGAGTCGTGTATTTTCAGCATTTGTTACAGATGTGTGTGATTCTATTGCACACGTTATTCACTCATGTATTATATGTACATATACAAAGTGAAGCCCATTACTCTTCAAAGACTGTTATTCCCAATGAATTTCCTCTAATATTTACCTCTGCCTGTCCGTATTTGTAAACTTCAGTTTGCCTATGCATTTTAATGGGTTGTGAAATGACAAGTTATTTATAAACTAATTTGTAGAATGTATAAAAGAGACAAAACTCCTTCACAACTTAAGGAAGTAGAAAGGAAGCGTTGGTGGTATAGTGGTGAGCATAGCTGCCTTCCAAGGAAGTAGAAGCTGCTATGTGTACCTGCTAGTCTTTCCCTTAAAGCAAAGTGTTTTTCTCTAGATTCTTTCCATAATGCCCACTGAAGTGATGATCAGTGTTATTTGCGTAAATATTGTATAAGGATATCTTTAAAGTATTTTGTGTACTGTGAATATAATATATGGCATTTGTGATCTCATGATTATTAATATTAGTCTATGACTTGCTTGCTTTTTAATCTGTATCTTGCTTCTTTTTGACCAATGGTTCTGACCTTTTCCTAACAGTCCTAAACTCTTTTCTGTCATTTGAGTGTTGGTACTGAAGTGCAAGTGGTGGGTGAAGGCTCAGTGGGGAAGTAGTTGTATTTCTTCCCCCTTGGGGAGTTAGTTCTTTGAGCCTCAGGGAGGAGCAGAGGCCTGGGAACTAGCTTGGGATCATTCTGAAACTGCTAAACCCTGAAGAAATAAATAAGCCTTTAGGATCAAGACCACAAATACTGTGGTCTAGATAATTTTAGTTCTCAGACCTCAAACTTCCTGGATCTGATCATTCTATGAACTTACCAATTATTTTCTGTAGAGAATGTCATTATGTAGAACTTTGGGGGTTGAGATTCAAAGCTTCACAAAGTTCATGGAAGATGAAATTAAAGGTAAGCTTATTTTGGTGTCCAAGTTTTTCAAAATCTTCGCTTATGTTTGAAAGCGAAGATCAGTTTCTTAAAGCTTTCACTAAGATTGAGCGTTTTCACAGTTTACTAACACTGACTTATGTGGGGGACACTGTGATGAATAACAGGTGTGGCTGTCTGCATTCCCAGTTTATAATCTGTGGAAGAGGCAAGTTATCCCAAAATGATAATGAATGCCATGAGCTTCAGATTGCATGCGCTTACAGTTCAGGTTGCCTCTTGGGAAATTACATTCAAGACAAAGTTAGCCAAAGGAGTTAGCCAGCGAGACAAAAAAGGAGTGAGGTGTGAATAGTCTACACCCATAGTGCATTCATAGGTTTAGCGATCAGGGAAGCCATGAGCACGTTGAATGAAATTGGAGACACTTGTGTTCTGACTATAAATGTTGGCTGGGGAATGGGAAGAGAGATAGAGAAATAATCTGTTTAACTTAGGGTGGAAAGTATTGAAGGTGGTGGTGACTTAGTCTGGTTTGTCTTTCAGTTTGGCTGTATTTAAGGGAATTTACTTTGGTAAAATAAAGTAAATGAGAATGGGGAGGACTGAAAACAGTGAGAAAGAAAGGTGTCTTGGGTTGTTGCAATGGATGGTAAGACTCTAACTAGATGAGTTCAGCTGCTTATGGAGTGCAGTTAATGGGACATGTGCGATAGGAGAGTGGAAGGTGCTAGAAATGAGACTGAAGGTTTTGAAAAATATATTTTTATGTAATTCATGTATTTGAAGATTTATTTAATTTTATTGCAAAGGCAGATTTACATGAGAAGGAGAGATGGAAAGATCTTTCATCCTCTGGTTCACTCCCTAAATGACCACAACAGCTAAGCTTAGCCAGTCTGAAGCCAGAAGCCCAGTCTCCTCTGGGTCTCCCTCATAGGTATAGGGTCCCAAGGCTTTGGGCCATCCTCCACTGCTTTCCCAGGCCACAATCCAGGAGCTGGATGGGGAGTGGAACATCTGGGACACAAACCGTCCTGCTGTGAGATGCCAGTGCTTGCAAGGGAAGGATTAGCCAATTGAGGCAACACACTAAGTCCTAATTTATTTATTTGAAAGGAAAAGAGAGAGAATGAATCACCTATTCACTGATTCACTCTCCAGATACCTGCCACAGTCAGAGGAGAGACAGGTTGAAATCAGATGTCAGTTGAGATTTGCACCTGGGTGTCAGGGATCTAGCTCCTGCTGTATCTAACGGTGCAGGCAGCTGGAATGGGAAGTGGAGTTGAAATTTGGCACTTTAGTATGGATTAGGGGTGGGGGTGTGTGTCTCAAGTGATATCTGTAATTTTTCTGCCGAACACACTCTCCCAGTTTTTTTTTTTTTTTTTTAGTTTGGGCAAATGATAGTTGTGGGGAAAGAACCGCAATGCCAAGGTTTTTAGAACATTGTCAAAACAGGTCTGAAGTGATTGGCAATGGGTATAAATGGGTGGGGAAGGAAGTAAGGACAGAAGAGACTTACAAAGAAGAAAAAATATATTAGGGCTAAGTATCCTAGGACTCTATTGTTTAAGAAACAAACCAAAATGGGTGTGGATATAATAAAGGAATGGGAAACATGGAAAGAATAAATGGAGTAGGAGAGAGTGAATACCAGGAGTGTTAGATTTATGAGGTGGAACACTTTCAGGTGAAGTCAAGTTTGGTCATGAGGATGGGGAGTGAAGGACGTCTCTCAAATCCAAAGCCATGGAAGAGCTTTGGGGAGTTCATATGCGTTTCCAGATTTGGCAGGAGGAAGGTGAGTACACCGATGTTTGCTTCAATAGCCATGAAAGAGGAAAGCAGGGGATTTATTTGTTACTTCTTGAGTCGCAGTCTCCCAGTCTCCTTTATTGAACCCGTGGTTTAGAAGTGACCAGTTGATTTTCCTGGTTCTTGGCTGCTTTGCCCTTTGGGCAGTCTCCTCTTGTGGCTGAATGGAATAACTGATGTTCTCCAGGCTGAGAGCCCTTAAATCAGTGAAAGCTGTTGTAGCTGATTTGGAGCAACTGGCCTTCATTTTTATAAAACTCTTTTACGTCTGGTTCGATAGTCATATAAAATTGGGAGTAAGTAATCTATGTCAGTACTTGTGGATTATTATATAGCTACGTTCGTGAAGGAAAGATACATATCAAATTATGTGTGTGTTTTGTTAATTCCAGAATTATACTACTTTGTTTATAGAAGTTCCCTTTAGGTAGCTGAATAAATTTGAATTGGGACATATGGGCAAAGCAGAATGGCCTATGTTACATAGGACATTATAGTATAACATTGGTTTTTTTCTCCATAAGGGAAATTACCTTATTACATCAAATGCAGTAATATTTTGCAAGAGAACTTGCTCATAGCAAGGCAGGGGCCTGGCTTCTCAAAGCCACACTAGATCCTGACCCACTGGAGGAGCTGCTTGAGATTTTAGGCAGATCTTCAGAAAAGGCTGGCTGTATACTTTGGGAGAGGGACAGCTGTGGGTTTTCAATCTAGCAACAGCAGAAATCTGAAGCCCTTGTAAGTAAAGAGCTGTTTATGATGTACAAATTTCATACATGCCAAAACGGTGCCAGGCTGGAGGTATTGAAGGAGTGGGGATCCTGTTCTGTCAAGTGTAAAATTTTGCTGTATACTTATTGTATAGATTTTTTTTTTCTCAGTAAGTCTCAGCAGTTCATAAAGGAAGGAGTTTTACTGAGCTTGGGAAAGTCAGTTGATTAGAAACGTGAAAATCACAGATCACCGTGGAGCTTCTGCCATTGCCAAAGACTGTAAGACAGGTTCTTTACCAGTGGTTCCAGCTACAGCCTTGAGAAGGTGAGACTTGTGTCTAGCATAGTGCGTGGCTCAGAGTAGAGAATGAGGGGGTGTTATCAGCATGGCAGGGGGTTTATGTTGGTGTAAGCCTTCCTCCACTGCTTTGATGGGCACCCTTTGTGCCTTACCTTACCACAGGTGTGACTTACCCATGTTTGTTTCAGTTGGGCTTTTGGGAAATGGTGGGGAATCTCTACTCACACTTGTCTTTGACAAGCTGGATCTTCTGCGGGTCTCTGAGTTCTGCAGCAAGATATACAAAAGGCAAGGGAAATCTCTTTTAAAACACTGAGATGCTGGTATTAAAGGGTGAAATCACATTAAATGAAACATAGTAGAGAGTGGGTGGAGAAATTCGTTCTGCTTTGGAGCATTATTTAATTAAATACATTTTCCATGGTTCCCGAGAACTTGTGTGAGAACTTGGATTGGAAATTTGGAGAAAAAGACAGGTTCCCACCATCTCAAATTGTCATGAATAATTGATTCATGCCAGTGTAATCATAATAAAACCCTGCATCTCATCTTTGGGTATTGCCCGTCATTCCTTGTCTTTATGAAAAAGATGTTAACATATCATTTCTGTGGAGACCTGTCTTTACAGGTTACCTTCACAACATTCCTTCAGCATTGCAAAGGTGCTGTCATAATCACAAGGGTGAGTGATGATGCAGGCAGCTGCAGCAGCAACTGCACACCCAACTAATGGTATGATTATGAGTAATTATCGTTTTCCTACTATTTCTCTTGAGTTAGGTTTTGATTATTGCACTTTCTCTGTATCCAGTAGATTTTTAAAAGTCTTGCTAAGTAATGCTGTATCTACATATTCATTATTGAAAATGTAAAATTTTCATGTAAAACCCATATTTTTCATATTTAGAATTTCAATATTTCAGCCAAAAAATAAAAAAGGTTATAATTTGGACCTAACAGAATGCTGGTATGTTTTATTTAAATATACATAATTGCTATTTACTTTTTTAGATAAAAGGATTCATTTGTAAATCTAAGACTGAACCCCACTAAAGTAAAATACACATACACATCTGTTTTTTTTTACCAGATTTGAATAATATTGATTTTACTAAGAAGTCCACTTTTTTGCAATAGACCTTTCAGATCACATGATCATATTGTTTCAACATAACTAAAGTTGGAGACTAGCTACTCATCTTGCACCTGTACAGCTGTTGATGTGAAGGGATGAAGGTGGGATGTTAATACTGGGTGACTCTGAAAACCATGTAGGAACCTTAGTAAGTCATTGAGGATACCAGGGGTCTGATCACACATGTCATCTTTCTCTGCATTCAATCTTATCTACGTGACCCTTAACTAGTGTTTTATTTGACTCTCTGAGTCACCACTTTCCAGTGTTTGATTGATGTAGAATGTCTTGGAAATTTTGGATTCTTCTCTAACTCTGGGGACCTTACCTATTTGACTTCTGCAGTCCCCTTTCTCTTTTAGTTAACCTGGCTTCTTTTCTTCTATTGGATGCCTTTGGGTCCCTTTCTGCAGGTCATCATTTGAGGTTCAATGTCACCCTCTTTCACACAGCATCCTTTTCTTTTACAGTCATTGCCACCGTTTATAATTGATATCTCCTCTCTGCCTTGCGTTATCAGCATTTGGCAACATTTCAGGGCCTCAATCAACTTGCAGTAAATTATCTCGGATGATTGGTTCCATGGAGAAAACAAAATTCTCTCTTCCCATTACTTCTTTTCATGAACTTTTGCCATTTTCAGAATGCTTGACCCCCTCCCCTCCCCACATGTCTAGTACTTTTCTTCTCCCATGTTTCCAGCTCACAAGCAAGGCTATGTGATTGTCCTTCCCCATCCCCCACCAATCTGGACATACAAATTTTTTCTCCATGTTTCCCTAAGGGCTCATGAATTTTGAATGTGTGATATACGTGCTGTTCAAGATCTTTGTCTACATTATTGGAGTGAAGGTCTCTTAAACACAGGGATGGCATCCCATTTCAACTTTGTAACTGTCTTAGTCCTTGGACCAGTGCCATGTAGAGTTCGCTCTCAGAAATTCTGTGTTAATTGTAGAATAAGAATGTCTTTACCTTTTGACTACATTTAGTTTCTCTGTAAGAGACTGACAGTTTTGAATTAGTTAAACTGTAGTAATTTGTCATAAAATATGGATTGACTAGTCATGCTTCTCTTAAGGAGCTGATTTTTTTCTCAGCCTAAAGTCCGTGCAAGTTGGGAATATTTTTTATTTGTAATATGAACAACATTATTACAACATTGGTTACAGTTGATGGAGTCTTTCATATTGATGATCTAATGTGCTCTAGTAATGATTTTTTATCACCCAGGATAAATGATATTACCTAAAGATAAAGTGACTGAGGCCAAGTCTGTGGTGCAGCAGCTTAAACTAGCTCTGCGGTCTTGGCAACTATCTGGAGGCCAGTTTGAGTTCCAGGTGCTCCACTTCTGTTCCAGCTTGCTGCTAGTGGCCTGAAAAAACAGCAGAAGATGGCCCAAGTTCTTGGGCCCCTGCACCCGTGTCGAAAGACTCAAATGAACCCTGGCTCCTGTCTTTGATTTGCCCAACCCTAGGTGTTGTGGCCGTTCTAGGGAGCAAACCAGCAGATGGAAGATTTCTTACTCTCTGCCTTTCCCTCTCTTTTCGTAACTCTGAATTTCAAATAAATAAACTAATCTTTACAAAAATTTTGAATGCAGAAAAATCAAGCAGCTTGCCTGGACCTACAGTGCTAACATCCTGGTTGCCAATGTGTAATCATATGGAGCTTAACCCTGGAGTGATACTTATTCTCTCCCCCAGCCTCCCACTGCCATTTAGCTATTTGAACGAGGGACAGGGAGGGAAAGAAGGAAGTGGAAAGGGAGAGTGTTTATCTGTTTGTTGGCTTGCTTCCCAAATGCCCGCAATATCTAGGACTGATTTAGGGCAAAGAACAGGAAACAGCACAAAACCAGGGGCCTGGAACTCCATTCAGTTTTCCTATTTGAGTGACCAGGAATTAAATCCTTAGGACATCAACTGTGACCTTCCTAAGAGTATTAGCAGGAAGCTGGATCAGAAATGGAACATCTTGTGTAGAACAGAAGGAAGCTGGAGGCTTCATGATTCTCTGAAAGTTGTTAAATTTCACCAAGAGGTGTGGTGAGGGGTTCCGAGTTAAAGCTTATTCTATGTTCCAAATTCTAGTCCACTTTTCTAGTTGGAAATTATTGCTATGTCTTAACATTATTGATTATGAAACTGTGTATCACCTGTGCAGAGCCAGAAAAAAAATTGGAAAAACTCAGATCATGCCATACTTCTTCAGAATTAGCTGTTCATTGTGATAAAGTTGAGATAGTTTCTGGGCTAACCGTTTAATTGACATCTATGGAGGAAAGATTTTCTAGTTGGGAGAATTAATTACTCATTGCCTGCAGAACTCGGTCTCATTCCAGCAGTGAGGTAGCGGATCATTTTGATATAAAGATGCTTATTTCCCTTCTGCAGTAAGAAGAAGTTTTGATGACTGAAGCTGAAGCTGCAAAGGGGGACCGGAAGAGGATTCTTTGGAACTAATGCTTTGTGTGAAGTAATGGCTCTGCACTCTTCACATCAATTTAAAAAAAAAAAAAAAAAAAAAAACTGGTGGGGCCAACGCTGTGGCACAGGGTTTGAATGGCAGCTTCTCATGCTGGGATCCTACATCAGAGCCCAATTTCCGGTTTTAGCTGCTCCACTTTTGATTCAGCTCCCTACTACTCTGCCTAAGAAGGTGGCACATGATGACCTATGGATTTGGGTCACTGCTATCCACTTAGGAAAGTAGTATGATGTGTCCGGCTCTTGGCTTTGGCCTGATCTCTCTCTCTCTCTGTCTCTTGTTTCTTTAGTTATTCTTATTGACCTGCAAAGGCTGTCAGGTTTGACTTCCTGTTTGTGGCAGCCTGCCATGTTTTGTCTTCTTGTTCTGATTCTTGACCCTTTGGGAAGGTTATTTCCTTGAGAGGTGTTAACGTGGTTCCAAACGTTTCTTACTTCTAGTTTCTCACTGCGGCACTTTTAAGTTGACGACACTGGAGAACAATTATAATTTTTTCAAACATATATTTTTACTGCATTTCCTTTTTTTAAAAAATTAATTACATTGCATTATGTGATACATTTTTTTATGCACTGGGATTCCCCCCGCCCCTCCCCAAACCCTCCCCCCACCTGGCTGACAAAGTGAAATGACTTTGACTTTGAAGTCTCTTATATGTAGTCATAGCAATTGTTTGGTTATGTTAGGATTTGTGTTGCATTAAGTCAAAACTTTCTGTTATGAGTAAAATGAGCAACAATTTTAAGGATTAAAACTTTTCTGCCTATGTTTTTTCAGCAGAATTAAAATGTCTGTTTCTTTTGTCTTCTTTTAATACTCTGTTCTAAGTAAGAGTCTGATAAAAATTTCTGGAATAAGCCACCTTTTAATCAAATGTTTATAGATATATTGGAAAGAATATCTCCTTAACTATTATGGCTAGGGTATGTTCTTGGAACAAAGCAAAGTCTTTTATAATAGAGATACAGTTTACCTAACAGTCATAGTAATAAGAAAAAAAATCAGCTTTTTGAATAATATATGAATTCATATGATATCAGTGGTATCTAGGCAGTTGGGACAATACATAATTAGTTTCAATTCCCTTTGAGAGGGAGATGTGGATGTTAAAATAAATTGCTGATGAAGCATATACTTTGGAGAACAGTGTATTACAAAACTTTGTGCAATATCAGCTGTTTCTTTCAATGGTATGGAAATATAGCGTAAGACTGAGCGGATTTATTAGGGGCAGTTTTAAACCATTCTGACTATATCAAAGTTCAGAGTTTTCTAATTTGGGAATAGTTACTAAAACAAGGAAAACAAAACATATTTATGTGTCAGTAAAACATTTCTTCTATACAACTTCTGGCACCACTGTTTATGACCAGTAACAATCATTGACTTATGTGGGGATTATTTGTACCATAGTATGCAAGCATTAAATAGGGCTTGGTCCTCTAATTATTAAAAACTACTCTTTTATAAAATACTTTAAAACTTAACACTTGGAGTAAGAAGACTTGGAATTGTGATATATGCAGAAGAAGAGAGGGAGGAACAGAACTATGTAAAAGTGAAGAAATTTGCCTCTATGGACGGAACTAGTTTCCACTAGAAATGAATTTTATAAAGTAAACTATCCTTGGGTAACTTAATTCCTAATTTATCTCACCTAGAAGGATCTTATTTAGCAACTTACATTTTGCCTAGAAACTAACAACACTGCAATATATGACTACATAAGTGCTGTTCACTCCTGGTTTTGGAAAGAAATTTAAGGATTTATTTGAGATGTAGAGAGAACTGCCATCTACTGCTTCACCCCCAGAAACACCTGCAGGGACCCAGAGTTGGGTGAGGCAAAGGCCATGAGTTGGGAACACACGCCAGGTCTTCTACTTGGATGACAGGAACCGAATTCCTTCAGTCATCACCATTGCCTCCCCCAGGCTACATTATCTGGAAGAGGGGACAGGGACTGGAGCTTGGAATGGCACTGGTAGCGCAGATGTAACCCACAGAGGGGCTCCCTCCCCCCGGTTCTATTGACACATACAAAGAAAACTTACACAACTTTTCTGAGTCTATGCTCTGAGAGACGCAGGTTGTCACTGTTATCTTAAATAGTCTCCAAGCTCTTCCTCTTGAGAAGAATGGACTTCATTTTAGACAAGGATTCACCACTCCTCAGTTTCCCTTTCTCGAATTTGCTTATTTTGATAAACACCAAGTTCAGATGCAGTTTGTTGTTCCCAATAAGTCTGAAGAAAATGAAGGGTTTGTTGGAATACCTAGTGGGGAAGAAGTCTTCCATTTGGTCTGTTTTCCTAATAAAAGCATTTAAGATGATCATGGTGCACTGAGTGTATAATTAACATGCGAGATGCACAAGTCTGGGGAGGGGTTTCTTGTCTGCATTTTACTTCTTTTTGCTAAAAACAAACAACCAAAAACTCAACCACTACTTCTTGTGCTTAAGGAATAAAATGAAATAACTAAGCTCCCAGAAGCAGAATCTACAGCTCTGGCACAGCTAAGCAGGTCTGATTACAGCCTGGTCTATCATAAGACAGATCTTGGCATCTATTTTAGTGTAAGAAGCAATAAATTACAGTGAATTGAAAATGAATCGGTTGTGGCTGTAGAACAGTGTATCTCATAAAGACAATAAACATTCAAATGGTTTTCTTCTTAAGAATATTCTTAAGGTATAGTGTCATTTTTTTGTTTTGCATACGAATATAAATGTGGAAGTATTTGTAAATGTGTTCTTTGTAATAGTTACTTCTTTTTAAAAAAAAGATTTATTTATTTTTATTGGAAAGGCAGATATACAGAGAGGAGGAGAGACAGAGCGGAAGATCTTCCATCCGATGAGTCACTCCCCAAGAGGCTGCAATGACTGGAGCTGTGCTAATCCGAAGCCAGGAGCCAGGAGCTCTTCTGGGTCTCCCATGTGGGTGCAGGGTCCCAAGGCTTTGGGCCGTCCTCAACTGCTTTCCCAGGCCACAGTCAGGGAGCTGGATGGGAAGTGGAGCTGCCGGGACCAGAACAGGCACCCATATGGGATCCCGGGGCGTTCAAGGTGAGGACTTTAGGACACTGCACCGGGCCCTATAAAAGCTTTTAAGGAGAGAGAGAATGGATAAAGAAAGAATGATGGATTGGATATGTCAATAATTCCTTGGAAGATGGTAAGAAGATAGGGCAATTAGTAACTGTGTAGCACTGAGTATCCAGAACCTATATGCTAACATGGCACAAGGGAGTGTTTTCCCCAAAGGATCAAGATTTGGATATATGAGAGCTCTTGAAATCTGGGAGGAGATTGCACCTGAGGAGGAGGATGGCTGATATTTAGATTCTCAGTCGTGCCCTTCACCCTTCACCCCTGCAGAACAGAGCCCAGGAATGAGTGTCAGTACTGAGTACATAGAGCCCAGTGGAATCAACTGTCTTTCCTTTTATGTGACACTCCCACAGTCCTAACCTCTTTCCTTCTTCAGCATTGATGGTTACAAGCCATATACATAAATTAGTCAGATGAAGAAAATGATATGATTTTTATGATTGGGAGACAGCAATTGAGAGAGGGAGCTGGTTCACTCTTAAAACACCTAAAATGTATGTTGGAGCTTTTAATTGATTGGGATGGTACTCTGCTGGTTCTGCCCTCGGACCAGACAGGGTCTCCTCAAGAAGCCGAGGAACTTGACTGGACTATAAGATGCTGGACTCTATGTTTGGTTTATGTTTGCAATGGGGGAAACTCAACTGAACTTGAACTGCGGCTATGCAACAGGGTGGGGTAGTCCACCATGGGGGGAGGGTGTGGGGAGAATCCCAGTGCCTATGAAACTGTATCACATAATACAATGTAATCAATGAATAATAATAATAAAAACAACACCTAAAATGGCTTGGATTGGACCAAATGAAGCCAAGAGCTAGTAATGGAATGTAGGTCTCTTATTTGGGCAGGAGGAACCCAATTACTTCAGCCATTATCTGTGACCACCCATGGCCTACATTAATAGGATGCTGAAATTGAATCCAATACTCTGTGCATGTCAGTTTGTCAAATTGAGGCTGAAAGGAGTAAGTAGTTTGTCATAAGATAATACTCAGCAAGAGGCAGAAACAAGGCCGTCATTTTTAAAAATAATCCTTGTTATTAAAGAGCATATATAGTTACTGCTTGTAATTTGTAAATCACAGTATGGGATTTGAACGTCTGTATTAATAGAAAATAATTACTGGAAATTAATAGGAATTTGAAGATCCCAGGTTGATAGACTTATTCACTTCACTGATGAATTGCCAATTTCATTCTCCCCTAAGAGCCTGAATTTATGATAAAATTTAATGTTGGTCAGCATTTAACTGTCCATGCTTCCAATATTGTGATTCTCTGTTGGCAAGAGATTTGCGCATCCCTGGATAAGGAGGATTTTACTTCTTAGAGTGTAGGAGATACTGCTAAAGAGTATGTGTTGCTCAAATAAGCTGTGGAATTGGAAAAAAAAGATTGAGATTTATTGCTAGAGAATTATGTGTTTTAATCGAATAAAGGAACCTGACTTAGGAAATTAGAATAAAATATGAAGATAAATACAAATCAGAGTAATAGTCTCATTTCTAACATCTGAGTAGAATTATAAGAACAGCAGCCTGATTCTCTTACAACTGTTCATTCCATTATTAAAGAACATCAAATCATTCATGCTATTCTCTGTCGCGTCGAAACAATTTCCACTCAATTTCAATATAAATAGGCTTGTACATTTCAGAGAAATGGATGTATGTGTTTCTTGGAAAGTAATTAAGGTGTAAGATTTCTATAAATGTTTCCCAATGTTCCAAATTGTGATTGTGTTTTACATTTATATACAGTTGATGGCCCCTTTATGTAACTTCCTAAGAACTCTTTTATCAGGGGTGTCATGATTCATAGCAAGTATTTAGGCCAGCTTCTGGTCAGTTATCCTGCAAGTGATCTTGTAAATGAATAATTTATGATAGTGATAATGTGTATGTTGAGGGAGCTGGCTATCTGGAAGGATATTGCCAGGAAGAGTTTCTGAAAGCACATTCATGGATTGCTCTAATGTATCTCCTTTTCGTAAGTTGAATTAGGAATCAGAGATGTGGTTGGCAGGGCAGTGTATGTTTTCCCTGGCTGCGCTGGCATCCCATCAGGCCAGCACGTGTGCGGAGGTCTGTTCTGCCGCAGGGCTTCAAGGGAAGCCTCGTTCTTCCTCTCTGGGAAGCTGCTCCCTCTTCAGGTCTCAGTTGAAATGCCTGTTCTAATGGTCTACATGGACATAGTTTCTTTTGTTGTCTTTACTACCGTAATATGTAATTTTGTTTTATATCAGGTGCTGTGTATTCTATGTGTTATTTAGATGGTTGATATTTTTGGTTCATCTTGATGTAACTAGTCATGATACTCTGGCATTAGATGCTTAATAAATATTTGATGAAAGAATGCATGATGGAGGGAAGAAAAATCTTTATGTAATGGCTACTTAGTACTCACTGTCTATCTTTCAAGTGTTAAAATAGTTTTTATTTAGCTCTAGGTATTATTTATTTGTTTTTGTCTGCTATTGGTATGCAATGCAGTATTAACATTGTTGATGACATTAGTATGAAGTCTATAGTGATGAATAAATATGACATTTTTGTTTTTCCAATTCTTCTAATGAAAATAATCGGCTTTATGGATGACAGAATTTGTATGGAATGAGGATGGGGGCTTAGCCATGGGGCTACTTGCCTTAAGTTCTAGAAACTATCATGAGTATGAAGAACAAATCAGACTATGTCAGGGCGGTACAAGAGAAAGAATTCTACTGAAGGTTTCCTTGTCTGCTGTGTATTTACTAAGATTTTATGTAAACAACTAAAATTGGGAGCTGCAGATAAAGCATTGTTCCCTCTCCCCACCTTTTTGTTATTTTTGTTTGAAAGGCAGTGAAAGAGAATCTTCCATTGGCTGGTTTACTTTCCAGGTTCTTGGAATAGCCAGATGTGGAGTGGAACAAAGGTGAGGATTGGGAACTCAAACTGTATCTCCATTGCAGATGGCAGTAACCAAGCTCTTACACCATTGCCTACTATTTCCCAGGGTGCACATTTTTGGGAAACTGATATCAGTAATAGAGTTGGGTTCAACCCAGAACTCCTACGATGGAATGTGCATGTCCCGTGCAATATTTCAGCTGCCATCCAAACATTCACCCTGGTTCAAACACTCACCTCTGGATAAACACTTGCCCCTGTGTTGTTTTTCTAAGTGACCAGTCATCTAACAATGCTGTTGCCTGACACTGGAGTGTGGCACTTAATAGATGCTTGCCAAGTGACTACATGAATGAATAAATGTCACATTTATTGCTATGAGGGTTATACAGTTGAGGAGAAGTCAGATACTGGTGTCATAGCCTCCCCAAAGAGCTCTTTCTGCTGGCTTTTGAAACAAGCATAAAAGGTAGTGAAGGGTGTTTTAAGAAGAGAAGTAAATGTAGATCATGGAACCATGAACAGTGTGATATATTGAAACAAACGTCAGTGTTTCTAAAATGGAAAAATGATGGGTTATGACATGGGGGCAATATAGTAAAGTGGTAAACTATTAAGATACAATTTTATCCTCTAGGTAAGTAAATATCAGACCCTGTATCTAGAATGTTAATATAAAGACACTTAACTTTTGCTTCTATTATATACATGTGTGTATTCATCTCTCTCTGTCTCTCTCTCTCTCTCTGTTAGTGGTGTGGAAAATCTGGAGGTTTTCTGTAGTTGGAAGGCTGAAATCAACTGGATAAGAGATGATCGCATCTTCGATTGATGATGCAAGGATGATGTAGGGGAAGAGGTAGGGATGGAGAGCGCAGGTACCGTTTGGGAGAGATTCATGTGCAAGGCGTGCAGTATTGGCTTGCTTGACTTAATAGGTGACAGCTGGTAGAGAATGAAGAGAGACGAGCTGATGTTATAATCTGGGACCCTCTTCCTGACTTATAGAAGTAAACTGTTACACATTTCTCATTGTTTGCTGTCTTTCCATAATGATTCATTTGTTTCTCTCCCAGTTTATCCTTGTTTGTTTTGTTTTTAAAGATTTTTTTAATTTTAAAAATGTACTTATTTGTTTATTTGTATTTTTAACACAGAGAAATGGAGAGAAAAATCCTCCATCTCGCTGGTACACTTCTTGTGTGACTGCAATGGCCAGAGCCGAGCCAGTCTGAAGCCAGGAGCTTCATCTGGGTCTCCCACTTGCGTGCAGGATCCCAAGGCTTTGGACCATTCTCTTTTGCTGTCTTAGGTCCCAACGAGGAACTGGGTTGGGAGTATAACAGCTGGGACATGAACCGGAGCCTGTATAGGATGGTGGCACTTGTGGGCAAAGGTTTAGCCAGTCAGGCCGTCACACCGGCCATCCACCTTCTTTCTTACGAGTTCAGAGTTTGTTCTAATGTCTGAAAAGTCAGCAAGGGCAATTCATATTAGTCTCAGTCAATCCTGGCTAGCCGATTCTTCCTGCAAGTAACTGGCTTTGGTGACTAATAGCTGATCAATGAGACTTGAGTCAATGTCACTGGAGTGGTTCAAGGAAAGGGTTTAAAAAATAATCTTAAACAAGACAGTAGGACAGAGTGTCCTCTTTTTTTTTTTTTTTTTTACAGAATGGAGATCATTCTGGAATGAACTGTGTGGAGTGAGGGGAGTCTGTTCATCTGTGGTTAGCCATTTCCGGATACCTTGTATCTTGAGTAACATCCTATTTTCATAGAGACTAAAATTGTCTTGGTACTGTTTGTTGAAGGTAAGAATCTAAAATTCACATTTCTCAAATCAGTCACCCAAAATTTAAAGCAGTCTTTGTAAAGGGAGGCAATTAAAAAACAATTAAAACCCAAAACGCTTGGTTATTTCAGAAATATGTAGAGACAGAGATCTCCCATTTACTGGTCCACTCTCTGCATGGGTGGCCAGGGCTGGACGGAGCTGCAGCCAAGGCCAAAACCTGGAATGGGCTACTCAGTCCTGGTCTCCCCAGTGAGAGGAGCCTGGGCCTCTTGAGCTAGCGACACCGCCTCTCAGGGAGTGATTGCATTAGCAAAGTGCTGGAGTCAGGAACCAGAAGGAAATAGCAAACCAAAGTCATATGATGCAGGACATGCATGTTAACCACTAGACTGAACTTCTACCCCATCAGTATCATCTTAATCTCAGGTTCAGAAGACCAGAGAAGAATCATGAGAAAATAGTACTATCTTTTACTGGTTTACATATTAAAAACTTTAAACAATAATGTTCACCTGCAAAAAGTGATCTGAAATTCGTGTGTGTGAACCTACTTTTTCCAAGGATGAAACCCATTTTTTTCTGAGTATTCCAGAGGTTGGAATATTCACAGTCTTTGAGTTAATTCTGAGAACTTTTCCTGCAATTTCAGATATTTAAATTCTGTGAAAAAGGGCATCATTGTTGCTGAGAATTGCTAATAGAACTAAGACCCAAAGGTTTCCTTGTCGTGGTACCTATTTTAAGCGAATTTATTGAAGCATTTTTGGTCATCAGTGAACTTGAGGGTTCGCGGATCCTGCATAAGTTCTGGGAATTGGCTTTTCTTGTGATTTACCTTCTATAAATTTCGAGAAATAAATTTACTTTTTAAATGTTCACTTAGCTACCTATAGTTTCCTCTGCACAATTCCATGTTCCCTAACTGGATTTTTCCCCTCATTTCCACTGTTCTCATCTCAAGGAGATAACAGTTTCATTTGTATATGAAGTTAGAATTGCTTTTATTAAATGCAGGGGAAAAATTTAGGGTATGTAATTTGGCACTGCCTTTTCTTCCCCTGTTTTCACAGAGGTTACTTAACCAGTACTTTGGATGTATTTCTCTACTTGTCATACGATATCTGTAACTACATCTTTAATTCACTTGTTATAACAGAGAATTTCTTGAGTCCTTGCTGCAGTTCCACCATGCTCCTATTATGCTTTTACAGCAATTCCCTAGACTCATGAAGGTGAAGGATGAAGTTTATAATGGTACTGAATACCAAACTGTTGCCTGATTTATTCAGGAAGGTTGTTATATGCTGGAATCAAGTGACAGCTTAAAAGCTAGTATAATTCATCATCATCAGTTAATTTCACTGGGTGTCCACTGGGTGCTGAACATCATACAGGGCTCATTGTCAGTCTGTACAAGTGAGTGTCTGATGAGGTTGACAGACTCCTAAGAATATGAGATCTTGTCCTTATGGGAGTCTCTATATATTCAAGGCAATTCAGCAAATGCCCCCCTGTTGTCAAGCAGTGTGTACAAAACATATGTAACTAAAAACACTTTACTTTTGCAAAGGGATTGTATCATCCATAAATTGAGGCCACATTTTCATTCATATCTGTATTGTTACCAGAAGGAAGGTGTAATGTCAATAGAACAAGAATAAGTGCCTATGCTAGCATAGGCCTTCCTTGGTCTGACCAGTCTATATTTGTGTGTGTGTGTGTGTGTGTGAGAGAGAGAGAGAGAGAGAGAGAGAGAGAGAGAGAGATGGATGAGCACACATAGACACTTTCTGTCCCACATGCATAATTTCATTGTTTCTTCTTTGATGAGAGCCAATTATCCCTAGTAAAAAACATAAATATTTCATCTCTCCCCAGTGAGAGACAAAACACAGCCACATCCAAGTGGTACAACCAATGCTGGTATTACTTTGTCCAGCAGGCAGCTAGGTGATGCTAATTTATTTGTATGTTGTTGGCTGTGGCTGTATTGTTTGCAGACTGTTCTTTCCTGTTGGCTTTCACGTTTGCCGGCGACAGTAGCATTTGTCATTTTATTGTAGTAACCAATAAGCCATAGAATCCAACACAGTGATACACGAACAAGTTTTTGCAGAGCATCCTAAAACTCCAGTCTTGACATGTACGTAACCTGTATCCCAAGAACTGATGACAGTTTATAATAATAGCTGCTTGGCTACTATATACTAGTGGCTGCTGACTTTCCAGACCCATATGGTATGATCTGATTGCCTACATTTTTGCTTTTGCGTTGCGAGTTTCACCTTTCAACAGTCTACTCCAGATGCAGGTTTCATGTTATGCCAGAGTTCTTGATTTCCTTCTCCTTCTTTTATTTTTCTTCTACTGTATACTGTTGCCTTATTATAATGCGTGTATCACATTTGGGCTGCTAAACAGATCTGAAAGAATGACTGGCTCCAAGATCTATACTAAAAAATAGTTCTGGGGCAGGCCTTTAGTGTAGCATTGAAGATAGCACTCAAAACACAATGCATCTCATTTTGAGTGCCTGCGTTTGGATCCCTTCTGGCTCAGCTTCCCATTCCAGCTTCCTGCTGTTGTGTGCCTTGGGAGGCAACAGGTTATGTCTGTTGGGCCACTGAAGCTACTGTGGGAGACTCAGATTAAATTCCAGGTTTCTGGTTTTAGTCCAGCCCACCTGTGGCTGTTACAGGCATTTGGGGAGCATAGCAGGTGGGATCTCTCTCTCTCTCTCTCTCCCTCTTCTTCTCCCCTACTTCCCTGCTGTCTTTCTCTGCCTTTCAAATAAATTTTAGAAATAGAAAAAGAAAGCAGTTCTTCATCTCCCCAAATATCAGCATCCAGCAATGCTGCAGTCAATGTGTAAAGCTCAGAGTCAGTATTGAAGTTTCCAATACTTGAAGATTTTTGGTGTATAGTTTGTAATTATCTACAAATCTCAGCTATTTTTAGCTTTAATTTTCTGGAGTATAAATTGCCTAATGTGTGTAGAAGCTGATCTTGGCTAAGTGAAGCATTTCTTAAAATTATAACTGAATGTATTATGGTGGGTTACCAGATAGCTTAAAGGTTATTACTTACACAGAACAAACAGCCAATAAAAAAATATTTTCACTTCTATTTTAAGTAAAGACAGCAGCAAGTCCTAAGAAGTGTTTAGCAATGGCTTGAAGATTGCAGTGTAGGAAGCAATCTAATGGTTGAGTCTCGCTGCTAATTTTGAGAACAATGGAGGCCAGCTTCTGCTTGATGAAACATCACTCAATAATAGGAAGGCTTCTCAAACTCCTGCTTTCCTACTGATTGAATTTTCAGAAAATAGCACTTTTAATATATCGTTAAAGAGATGTTTTTGTCTTGAGAATACCCATAATACACACTAGAAACCAAGGGATGATTGTTTAAACATAGGCATCGTTGCTTGTATATCTCCAATTTTGGCACATGGAATACGTTTTTAGAAAGATTGCACTTTTGTGCTAACCTTTAATTGAATTGTTATGTTTTCTCACATAGAAAAACACCATTTGCATGATTTGTTTTTTGCAGAATGTGAATACATGGACTTGTATTAGATTTATTTATTATACACATACATAAATGTATAGTCACTCATCATTTATCCAAATTATGGAAATACTTGATTCAGAGAACAAAGAGATACAAATGTATTTAGATAGTGTCTTGTCACAGGATGATCTAGGAAAGCCATTCATATGGTAGTTCCGTGTGTAAGTAAGTGTTGTAGATAGCAATCTACTAAATTTGTAGACTACAAGTCTACTTACTTAAACTGTTGTGTTTTCAAGTATGTGAGTAATAGATTGGTATCCAGATAAACAGAAACTGTGATGTTTGGTAACTGGCAGATCTGTCATTCATTTGAGGATATAAGGAATGCTTCCTCTAAAAGCTATGGGTAGAGGGAACATGATAAGAGATTTTTGTTTACTCTCTGGGGACTTTATTGTAAAATAAGCAAATGTAGGAAAATACCAATTGTTTTCATTATAATTATTTTTCAATTTATTTTTCTATCATAACTTTTTGAAATGTGACAATGTTCATTTATAAAAAATGGTTTTGACTGATATAGAGGATGAGAAAGTTGGTAACGCAGAACAAACAGCAAAAGCCAATGTAAATCGGAAAAAAATTGGAGAAAACTGTGTTGGGAGAAGTGATGGAAAGAGACAGTAGGGGCTGTGGGAATGGGAAGTTAGGCTTGTCAATACCCAGAAGGGGGTGTTTTTTGTTATTTTCTTTTATTTTGGCAGTGAAAATCCCAGTGCCCTGGAAGGCTGGGAGCGGGTGATAACCGTGTGAATTCACTTTCTTAAGACCACAGAATTGGGCAGTAGGAGCTCCAGCGTTCAAACCCCGGTGTACCTTATTAAAGCCTATATGCTCTCCTTTCTGCCTCATCATTTGTTTTTGAGGAAACCCGTAATGGTTACCCAAAATTCGTTCCTAATATAGAGGTGACCAATTTATCCCAGTTTGCCTGGGACTGAACTGTTTTTCAAACTAGAAGTTCCACATCCAAAGAGTCAGATTGGTCCTGGGCAGACTGGGTCCCCATCCTACTGGGTTACCATTCAGCCGCAATGGAAATTTGATGGAACTTTAAATAGTTGTTCTTTAATTGGCAAAATAAGATATCATTATTATTATATCTCAGGAATAATTGGAAATTGCTTTATAAAGATTGTGTGCTTTTGAAGATCAACCTCAGACTTGACTTGGGCACTGGTTTTTGTGTTGACTACCTGATAATCGGTATTTTATAGTAGTAACAGCTCATCACTTTCTGCATTGTGAAATTTAGTGTCTTCTGAGGCATTTGAGCTGGGGGCAAGTTGTGTGTATTATAAACATTTACATGGTGCGTAGTTGTTAACAGGTGTTGACAGAAGCTACCAGTGTTTGTATAATGAACGAGAGTGTACGTTCTGTGTCTTGAGCAGGTTCGCTGCAGCAAAGAGCAGTGCAGGTTGCTGAGAAGCCCTGCTGCCATGCAGGCTCCTGGTGTTGTTTTGCCAACATCCCTCCAGATAGTTTTTGCAGCTGTGGTCAGGTCTGGGCCATTGCCAGGGACGAAAAAGGAAGTATGAGGAGAGTCCACCCACATCTCACAGCTTAAGCCTAGAAGTGGCAGCAATAATTGCTGCTATCATTCCCTCAGAGACAACCTGGATACACAGCTGAAGCTAACTGCAAGGGAGGACTGGGGGGTGGAGTAGCCATGTGCCCAGACCAGGGGGAAATAGATTTGAGAGAAAGCTGCCAGTCTTTCTCTGCAGCCATTATGTAAGTGTGTTGAAGTATTTTATCAGTATTATTTATGAAATACAGAAATCACCTCTCCAAACAATTTCTAAACTTTTAATCTTTTTGTGTTAATGATAACATCTGTAGTTACCATTTGGTGATTTCTCTGGCAGGAATTAGCCTGAATTAATGTTAGAAATTGGATCAGAATTGGTATCTCACAACATTCCTCCCCTTCTCCGATGTCCCCATTCATATAGTCGTTGGACTTGATTTAGAATCTTCAAATTGATCAGTGCTTCAAAAAAATGTGGCAATTCCAAAATAAATTTCACTTTGAGAAACATACATATTATTAAGTAAAATGAAAATGGAAAATATGATATAGGATGAAAGAGAATAAAACTCTACAAATAAATGAAAACTTTGAGAAGCCCTTTGGAGAGAAACTTAGGGAAATATACCCAAGAAACATTGGAAGTTTCCAGATTGCATGGTTATTAATTTCCATTCATGGTCTGCATTTCGGGGGTGATTTGAATCACGCTAAAAAAAAATGAGTATTTAGCATATTTACTATAATTGGCTTTAATCCAAATTTACATTATAGTAGTAAGCAATACTATGATGTTATGTTAGTACATATTGAAGTAACTTTTCTTCTTTTTAAACTTATTGTATATGAATGAATATTTTAGTATATGTAATATTGATATGTGGTAAGCACACACATGCATATGCAATATTCTGCCATTTGTGGTATGTACACATGTTGGTATTTGTTCCATAGCAACATTGCACTGTACAAAAGCTTTGTAATTCACTTTGGGAAATATAATTTAGATTTATGCTAAATCATTTTCTTGACTCTGTATGCTGTATTTATTGTTTTGTTACCAGCCATTTTAAATACTAAGCATTTAATTTTGATATTTAAAAATGTTGCAACAACCATTTAAGCTCAGTGGTATGAGAATTCTTTTGTAATTTTATTAAATCTGAATGTGTGAAGAGACCAGTGAGTGGCGATGATTTGTACGTGCTAATAGATTAAATGCTGTAACAAAGTGTTGCTTTATATTGCTGCTGCAGCAGCTGCAGTTTCACATATAGTTACTGCTGGCTACAGTAACACCCAGCTTAACAAGTAATCAAAAGAACTGGATGCCATTGACTCATTTATGCCTGTGTTTATTATTCTTTTTGAAAAACCACTACACCTAATTCTATCGGTTTCCTTCCTGATTGAAAATATTTGAACTTGGAAAGCTCAATATTTCTTAAGACATTTGTAACTATTCAGCACAGATATTAAAATTACAATCATGCTGCATTGTGTTTGCAAGGATTTTTTTTAATAATAAAAGTCCTTATACATATGGTGAGCGGTGACCAGTGCTATGGAGGTTTGAAGATGTGGAATGTTCTTATGGCTGGTATTCGAAATTTTGATGTGTATTGCATTCGTTGCTGAATATCAAGAATACATTTTTTTTGCTCATATAGAGTAAATTCAAAATGGGGTCTTTTGTAGAAGCACCCATCCTGTTTAGAATGATATAACAGATGCTGAATGTTCACATATCAAACAAAATGCCAGCTTTCTGTAGAAAAGAGGTGTCAAAAAGTTTCTTTGTACCTTGAACGCATGCGATTATGTAGTACAAAATGCAGAGTTTGTAAAATTTCTTGAATATACAGGCAAAAAAAATGAATAATTCAAAACAACTCAGAAGTTCTACACTCTATTGTCCCTTCCTAACACAGGCAGTAGATAGCAGTGTGCTCCCAATAGAGCTGAATTTGCACAAGTTACACCTCTGAAAATGCCAGATGGTGTATGGTCTACTTTTGAGAGCTGTCACATATGTAAAGATTTGAAAAAAGAAAGACAGCTGAATGAGAGCAGTGGATCATTAAAGGGAGAGCGAGGGTCCCTAGGCGTTACTTGTGTTTTAAGAAGCATTGTGTCGTTCTTGTATTAGCTTGCTTTTTTTTTTTTTTAAAGACATACACAACTCTAACACAATAAGAGAAATTCAAGTAGTTATGGTTTAAGAAGTTCGGTGCTTTTGTTTCTTTTTGAAAAGAACATCATGCTTCCCACTTGGTTTTCATTATAATTGGACCATAAGATGGAAGTCATATTCATTAAAATGATCAGCAATGTTAACTGTAATGTTGATTGAGATAGCTAATATGCCTAGGGCTTATCCAGTTTTGATTGTAATTTATGGACTACACACATGTGGAAAAATTATTTTTAAAAAATCTGTTTTGGTGTTAAGAAGTAAGGGTGGAGAAATAGTACTTACTGTCCTGACCATAATACAAACCACAGCTAAAATACTTAGGTAAATGTGAAACAAAAATAATGTACTATCACTTGCCTGCCAAGAGAAACAGATTCTATCCTGAATGTTGAAATGTAGATAGATCATTAAGGGTGTTACATTACCACTCCAGTCATACGTAATGATTTGCAAATTGTTAATTTTGGTAGTAGAAAAAGTTCAGAATTTGGTGGCAGGACACAATCTCGTTTTTAGCAGGCTTGTTTTTGTTTATTGAAAATGTTTAGTGATTCCATAACAATTCAAAATGTGTTTAAGGTTAGAGAACATGGCCTGGTGCTTTGAACTGAAAAGAGGTTTTCATGGCACTGGTCAATGACATCATGACTTGACCCGAGCCGTTGTGTAGCTTGACTTACTCTTTGCAGGGATAAAATGGCTCTAAACAACCGATGTATTTGGTAAGATTACTAAAAGGACCCAGAAGGGAACATCAGATTAACTGTCTTTGGCATCCTTTTAAGTGCAAATGGATAAATAACATTATATTCAAAGGCAGTCATTCAAATGTCATTCTAATTGATGCAAGCAGTTACAGTGACTGTAGATTAACCTCCCAATCAAATAATTGCACATCCATAAAAAATAGACCTCCTTTTACAGATGCCTGATTGTAGATTTTGGTGGTGAGATAGGTAAATATAGCACCTAAATGGAGAGTAACCTTTCTGGTTTTCATTTTTTTTTAATGTAAAAAATATATTTTAATAATCCCTATGCCTGTTACTTTACACATTTCCAAACCACTCCTTTATGGAGAATTCGTTTTCATGAGGGAATCAAAATACTTTAAGAAATTTTCATATTTTGATTTAGTAACAGAGGTATTAATGTTAGTGGACTTGATAAGGATCCATAGTTCCTATTTTACTTAACAAAGTAAAATAATTGAATTGATTCTTCTCGAAATATGCACATTCAGGAGTAGGATATTTTGATACGTTGAAATGTTTTTCATGAAGATATGTGAATATTACTTGGAGAGGAGCAAAGTGAACAACGTTGTGTTGAAGATTTGCTCGAATACGAATGTCACTCATGTTAAAGATTGGTAGGGACCCGATGCAATAGCCTAGAGGCTGAAGTCCTTGCCTTACTTTCTCTGGGTTCCCACATGGGTGCCAGTTTGTATCCTGCCTGCTCCACTTCCCTCCCAACTCCCTGCTTGTGGCCTGGGAAGGCTATGGAGGGTGGCCCAAAGCCTTGGGCCCCTGTTCCTGCACGGCAGACCCAGAAGAGGTTCCTGACTTCAGGTAAACTCAGCTGTGGCCATTGCAGCCACTTGGGGAGCTAACCGGCAGATGGAGAATCTTTCTCTTTCTCGCCTTCTCTCTGTAAATCAAACTTTCCAATAAAAATAAACAAATCTTTAAAAAATTAAAAAATATTGGCACTAAGTTTAGTCCTTACACCTTCACGCCGTGGATAATCTGTCTCCTTTAGCTGGTTATGAATACCATACCTGTCTTTACCTCACATGTGGGACTTTCACTAGAACGAAGAGTTTCCGGTACTCATATTTAATTTATCCTTCGTAGTTCGTCATTATCAAAGATTCATCAAAATAACCTTCTTAAAAATTTTGAAATTGTGCAAATTATGGAATAATAAAAGGGTTCACAATTAATTTTTTCTTGTGTTATTGTTGCTGCTGTTGTTTTGGGTGAAAAAAATGATGCATAGCTTTGCTAAAGATGTGAATGGTCAATACCAATGTTGACTTTAATCATGTCCGGGTTGATGCTGTGTTCTACCTTGGCCTGCAGTGGCAGCATCCCTTATGGGGACGCATTCCTGGCTTGCTCCACTTTTATTCCAGCTACCTGCTAATGCTCTGGGAAGGCAGCAGCGGATCACCCAGGTTCTCTGACCCCTACTGCCATGTTAGAGTTCTGGAAGAAGTTTTGAGCTCTGAAGCATACAAGCAAGACTCATGCTCCACAAGGAAAAGAGGCTTTTCTGCTGTAAACTCTATTGTTGCCCTCGTCAGCCCATGGTCTGTTGAGAAGTGGAGCTGTTCACCTGCAGAGTTCAGACACACCTATCCATGGTCTGTGTTACACCTGGCCTGTGTAGTGACGCCTCGTGTTGGGGTGCCTTTGAATACAAAATGATATTTCTCTGTGGGAAAACTCGGGTCACATTCCAGCCGCAAAGGAGCCAAGAGGATGGCATATGGGAATTTACCAACATCTGAGTGTTCAGAATGGCCGAGCTTGCACGAATAATAACTCTTCAACCTCCCTGCTTTATGAATCAATGTTCAGACAATCAAATTAATTTATCCTGATAAGTGTCATACTATTAAAACGGTCTCCTGTAGTTTGGCCTTCCAATGAAATTTTATATTAAATTTAAATTCACACTTAACATTTTCGTAAGATTTATTTATTTGACAGACTCACAGAGAGATCTTTCATTTCCTGCTTCACCCCTTGCCCACCCCCCCCAGATGGTTGCACGGCTAATGTAGGACTACTCGGGAGCCAGAAGCTCCATGTGGGTCTCCCACATGGGCAGCAGAGACCGAAGTACCTGGGCTACCTTTGTCCTCTTGTCTTAGGCAATTAGCAGGGAGCTGGATTGCAAGTGGAGTATCCGGAAGAAAAAACAGCTTCCATATTGAATGTTAGTGTTGCCAAAGGCGGCCTTATATGCTACCCTAGAATGTCGACCCACATAACATTTTTTTTTTTGTAAATATTAGCTTCTTGTGTCTTAAAGGTAGAGTTACAGAAAGAGAAGGTTAGAAGTGAAATAGAGTGATATAATTCATATGCTGGTTCATTCTCCAAATGGCTCTCTCTTTCTTCTTTAAAATTTCTTTAGTGATTCTTACATATTCTTCCTTACAGATTTTTTTGTCCAGCTTTTCTAGTTCCATAAACAAGCTTGTTGGAAATGTGGAAATTATTTTGTCTAAGCAGATTTGGGAGAAGAAATATATTAACAATTAGCATATTTTGATTTGTGTTTCTTTTAAGCCCTGTAGTTAATGTTTTGTTACTTTGACCATAAAATCTCTGCCCACTTTTCCCTGGTTTAATTCCTAGTTGGTGTTTTATTTTTCCACTTTTGCTACTGTGAAAATTTCCCTTTTTCTATTGTATTTGTTTCTTAGTTACTGTTGGCCCATAGGAAGAATTACTGACTTTTAAATGATTGATCCTGCGTAACAATTGATCAGTTCTTAGTTTTTTAGGAGTCGTTTATTAGTGTTTTTAGATACTATAATCTGTCTCCAAATTGCCTATTTTATTATTAAAAAAATACTTAAGAGAAAATGTGTTTTCTTCTCCAGGCCGGGTTGAAAATAGAATTCAAATGAACCACAGTTCTTTCTGTTTTATATCAGTTTAACTTTGAGTTGCCAAATTTATTATTTCTTTCCCTTTGTTTCAAAAAGATGACTGGATAGTTTTACATTATTAGGAGTTTAGGGATAATTTTACTCTGCTTGTAATGCTCAAAAGAAGGTCTGCAGCATGAGCATAAGCTGATTGGTGTGACGGACACTGTCGGACTCTGTACTAGCAAACTCGCGCAAGAATCAGGCCTGGGATCATCTCAGATGAAGTTTCTTTGGAGATCCCTCCAACTGAACTGCTGATCTTAGAACCCTAACCATGAAGAGACTATCAGCCAGTGGATTCTGAATAGGGTTCATTGCGATTGGAACTGAGAGATTGGCAGCAATCCAGAACTGATGAACTATCAAAACTGTATGAGCAGGACCCTCAGAGCACGCCTCCCGTTGGGGATCTGGGATGGGTGGGAGGTCGGGTGGGGCTTTTCCCTTTGTTTTTTTTCCCTGACCCCAGATACAATGGTATTACCCACTTTCACCCTGTAGCCCTTGACACTTTGTTCCCTAATCAACCAAGTAAGATTATTAAAAATTAATTTAAAAAAAAACAAAAAAAAGAAAAGAAAGAAAATTGATGTCTATTGTCATACTGAAAAAAAAAAAAACAAAAGAAGGTCTGGCATACAGAAAGTAAAAAGATAAATGTTGCGCTTTCAGAGTTCTGATTTAAATTTTTTCTAAAAACCAAACACAGGTGCTTTTCTGTATAAAGTTGCTTTTGAAAATCTGTCCCTTTGACACTTTTGGTAACTAGGCTTTCTCTTTGGCCAGCTATGCTCCTGTTTTGTTGCTTTTCCATTTTAGTATATCGTACGAGAAACCTACATCTCTGTTACTGAATCTCTTTTTCATTTTTGTTTTTTTCCCCTTAATTTAGCCCAACCTCAGCGCTTACCCCGGATTCAAGCTTCAGCACAGGAACTCAGCGAGGAGGAATTCAGCAAGATAAGAAATGGTGGCCACACGGGCTTGAGCAATGGAAATGGAATTCACCACGCGGCCAAACACGCGTCCACAGATCATCGCAAACTTTCAGCGCCTGTTTCTCAAAAAATGCATCGAAAAATTCAATCCAGCTTGTCTGTAAACAGCGATATCAGCAAGAAGAGTAAAGTCAATGCCGTCTTTTCCCAAAAGACAGGCTCTTCACCTGAAGGTAAGTGTGAGATACATCCGTATTTGGTTTGGTCAGATGTAAAAACCATAGCCAGTAGTGATTTGATCGAAAGCAGAGGGTAGAGAAGAAGTATTGGCGCTGACCTGCTGCTGCTTTTAGACTGTCCTCATCTACATGAAGAGTTTTAATTTAAATATAACTGCTATGCTTCTTTGTAATTTTTTAATGTCACATTTAAACATATAAATGCAACATTTTGGTGCATATCTGATTCTTTTTCTTTCCTTGATACAATGTTAGTTTACAGTTGAGAGATGAGGTTACCTGTTTTTATTTTTACCTTGCAAATTGGTTCTTAAACATACAAAGCTAATCTAAGAAACCAGTTGGATGCTTCTGTTGAACTTGTTACAGTATGCCAGGGGATCATCGTTACTGGGCTAACCATCATGTGCCTAGACTCCATGCTGTAATCTTCCACCCCAACCCATGTCACTGCTGTCTGGCCATTAATTTCTCCCTTTGAAGCCCTTAGCTGTTTTCTCTGACTCTCTTTGGAGCAGTCCGTTACTTCTGTTCAGTTCTCTGCCTCATTCTGCCCTTTGTTAAAGTCAGGTTAAATGCTATGAACTTGAGAAAGTTTGTATTATAAAACACACATGATATAATTAACTTTATAGATATTTTTAATGGCTCATTATTTGATGTTATTCTTCCCATTATATTTAAGGTTCCAAATTTCTCCCAACACATCTATCTTTTGCTTTCCCCCCTTTTCTCCTTTAGCAGTTTAATATAAAAACTTGAGTTTTATACACACACATACACACATATTTGCTTTGCTGATCTT
The DNA here is from genome assembly GCF_030435755.1 of Ochotona princeps. Taxonomy (NCBI): domain Eukaryota; kingdom Metazoa; phylum Chordata; class Mammalia; order Lagomorpha; family Ochotonidae; genus Ochotona; species Ochotona princeps. Next base: position 11,803,629 of record NC_080856.1, on the reverse strand, counting down.
AATTGCTATCAAATGTTAAATAAAGGAAATTCTGTGGCATGCCTATCTGAAGCTGGCCATGCTTATTCGTAGAGAGAAATTGAGTTGTAAATAGGAAATTATATTGAGAGTTACTGGTAATGAGTAGTAAAAAAGACTATTATGTTTTGGCTACAGGTGTCTCGAACTCAACTAAGGTAAAGTGTTAGGTTGATCAAATGATATGATAATAAATGGTCTGCATAGTTCCAGGTCAGTGACACTACTTTCCAAACTAATTAGATTGAAAGGGACATGATTGACACTTTAAAATGAGTTTGACATGTAAGCTCCATGGTCATCTCTGAAGTATAGGTAGGCTGTTAACTAAACTGGTTCTCCAAGGAGTTGGGAAGGCAATGCAATTTTCTTTAGAGGATCTTTGCTTCTGGGTGATTGGGTGAAATAATTGAATGCAATTGAAATATACTTGTTTTATACATTTGAATTTACTTATTACATCCCTAACCTTTTATTTTTCATTGAATATTTATTTATTTTAATATGAAAGAATGTTATCATTTGCATATCAATCCCATTCGAAATAGATTATATGGAACTTCTACAAAAATTTTCATTATTGCTTGCTTTTAATAGTGTGTCTGAATTTATTTCTAATTTAAGAGTACAGGTTCATCAATAACATGTGCAGGATGAAGAAAGCCAATATTATATGAGTGAAATATAGTTCACTGTTTCTTTCTATTCTTTCCCCTTTCTCTTGTACATTTATACTGACCGCAGATCTGATAAGGAAAGTGCTTTTTTATCTACTAATCGCAAGATGTAGTGTAGGCGGTATGAGGACAATGAAATAGAAATGAAAATGTCCAAATATGTGTACAAAGTCCCATCAGTGTTCATAGACATCTTTTAACTTAAAAAAAATAACTTTTGTATTTTCTTAAGGCGGGGTGGGGAGAGAGGAGAGAGAGTATGTCGCACCATTTCCTTTCTCTTACTAACATTTATTCTCCACATGCCAGAGACTGGCTGAAGCCAGCAGCACAGAAACTCAGACCAGATCTGCCTGTAGGTCAGGGGACTCCAACCTCCTGAGTCAGGGTAAATCCTGAGAAATTGTGTATTATGAAACAAACGTGTGTGATTATTGTTAACTTTATACATATTTCATATGGCCCTATTCTTTGAGCTGCTGCCTTCAAGGATCCCCATTAGGAAGAAACTGGAATAAGGAACTGAACCAAGGTACTGCTGAAATGCCAGCATCTTAACCAGTGTCCTAGCCATGTGGGTAGCTTTTATTGTGATTGCTTGAATCTTGGTTAAAATATCCCTTCCTGATTCCTGTCTTCCCAGAGTTGGATGTCTGTGCTTATTGTCACGATATAAATGTATGCCCTACAATTTCTACTTTCTGCTTTAAAGTTTATTCACTGACAACATGCTATTGTCCAATTAAAAAAAAAAGGAAAGCAAAAAAAAATCCTACACCAAACAGCCAGATTAAAAATTAAAAGAAAAAAAATTAAACCCTGCCAATTACTAGCCGTGGGACTTTGATGTCTAGGACCTATTTGTTTTCTGTAAGATGTGTTAGATGATTTTGGTTAGGTTTGATTTGTAGACTGCTTAGTTCTCTTCATGGCAACACTACTTCCTTCTCAGGGCAGGTCTGCTGCTTGGTAGACTACATTGTGATGTGGTCTCAATTCTCATGCATTAGAATGGAAAGCAGCAGAAACATTCTCAGTGAGCTAGACCGCATCTGGATTTCCAGAGACCTGTGTGTCTGAAGTTGAGGTCTTCAGTACACTTGCTTAATTGTGTGAATAAAAGTAGTGATTTGTAAAAAGATCTTAATTTTATTTTTATTGGAAAGGCAGATTTTGACAGAGAGGGAATGGGGAGAGAGAGAAAGAAAGAGAGAGTGTTCTTCCATGTGCTGGTCCATTCCCCAGATGGCTGCAGTGACCAAAGATGAGCCAATCTGAAGCCATGATCTTCGTCCACATCTGACACATGGGTTCATGGGCTCAAGGGTTTGATCTATCCTCTGCTGCTCTCCTTGCCCATAAGCAGGGAGCTGCACTGGAACAACTGGGACATGCACTGGAATCCATACAGGTTGCGGCACCACAGGCAGCGGCTTAGCTTGATAAGTGTGGCACTGACCCTCCAACTCTTCTTGCACGATTCACGCGGTTAGGATGTGCCTTCTATGGACTAGGCACTGTTTTACCTGCTTTGCTCGTACGGACTTTTTAGTCCTTCCCAACTACACTGTCATTGTCTATGTGTGTGCTTATGTAATAATAAATACAGAAACTGAAGCACAGAGGGGATAGTGAAGCCACCCAGAAGTCAACTGGTCTGTGCGTGGTAAAATTGAGATACAAGAATAAATACTCTGTTTTGGTAGAACATGCTCCCAAACACCGTACTGTGCGATTTGTCTTACCAGAGAGTTCTCTGAGAAAACGGTTGTTTGCTGGTCGTTCCACCATCACAATGGATGGGCTGATGTTAGCAACTCTGAACTGGGCAGACTCTGTCCGTTAGTAAACATTGGTCTTCTTGAAGCCTTTCCCATGAAAACTTGGAAAACAGCTTTCACATCTGTGCTCTCTTTTCATTTTTCTTCCCAATTCATGCATAAATTCTAATAAGGCTGGACTGGGTTTGAGTCAGTTTTGGATTCTATTTTTATTAATATACAGTAATGCCTAACATAATAGCTTTGTGGAATTTTCTGTGAGTTAGCAAGTGATACAACACCTGGTTTCAAACCAGTTTATCCTGCTCTTCCATGAAGCTGGGTTTGGAAAAATAAAGTATGTGCTCATACTTCCTAAAAGAATATTCTTTGAAATGTTCCTTTTTTTTTTACAAAAGAAGAAAAAATATACAAGTGAGAAAATATATCACTTTATTGAAAGGTTACTAAATTAGTAGATTTCTACTCATTTAACATAGTGTAATATTTCATACAAACTTTAATTTTCCAATTGCATCACCAAGATGGAGAGTTTTAAGTCCAAATGTGTGAGATTCTTGACCTTTGAAATAATTATATTACAATTTAGCATCATATAATACTCCTCTTGCCAGGAGTTTTCATTAGGCTCTACAGCATGTGTCATGGAAATAATAAAAATACCAGTGTGTTTTAGATGCACCAGTTGTAGTTATGTATTTTTATAAAAATTAAATTGTGACAAAAATAGCTTTAAGAAGATTTTATGCATTTGGGGAATATGTGACAGTAAATTTATAGCTGATACTTAGTATTAGGTGAGTATTTTTAAAGAGATACGTATCCAATACTAGCATATCATTGTTCCCAAATGTGTAATGGAACACTGACGAACACAGTGTATGAACTAAGATCATTTCATTTTTAATCACAGACAGGCAGTAGGATTTAGTGATTAGAGCATTTACGCTGGGACCAGTCGGCTTGAGGGCAAACATTGACTTCACTGCTGATCAATAACATTTCCTTGGGCAGATTACTTAACATTTTTTTGGGAAAAATGGGAGAAATATGTGACTATTTCATAGGACTGGTGGGAGGAATCCAGTGGATACTGTTCACAGATGGGTCCAGAAGAATTATTTGAGAAGTCTCGGCTACTATTATGCCGTCCTTATAAAGGATCGCAGAGGGGTCAGGCATGTTAACTTCCGGGAAGAAATGCAGTGCTTGGATGAGTACATGGACCGTGAGGTGGAGATGGAGAATGGAAGGTCAGAACAGGCTGGGAAGCTGAAGGAGCTTTATGAACTCGTGTGTCCTCTTCACGGAACTACAGATGGTTTGCTGCTGCACAGAAGATGAGGATGAAGAGAAGTGAGATTGGGTAAGTAGGAAGGGACCAGTCGGTAGGGACCCTGATCTACCCTTTTCTTCTCAGATTGTAACCCAGATTTGTACGACTCGACTTCTCTGGAGGACATCATTTTATATCCCATATACACTTGTTGGAAAAATTACATTTGTATTCTTTCCTTAACACTGCATAGCCATGGAGCTCTGTAGATACAGGGTGATTGTCTTGATGCTTATAGGAAACGTGTGATAATTGACACGCTTGCCCTTCAGTTGCCTTCATGGTCTTTCTCTTCATTACTAGTGACCCACTAATGTAAATAAACAATGAGGTGGCTTTACGCTTACCGAGCTTTGGGTTCCAAGAAGCTCCCAGGAGGCACTGGCACCCGTGTGTGGACAGTGCTTCAATCCCCCTTTACTAGTTCTTTCTCTTTATTCTATTAGCTCCTGACCTCTGTGGTTTTTCTTCATCTTCTTTGTAGACATCTCTTTCTCTTTTTGATGCATCTGCCCTTGCATTCATAGTGTAGGAGTTTTCAGCCAATGCCAAAAAGGAAGGACATACTCCCACTCGTTGGAGAACAACCAACTTTCTGCAGACCCCAGTCTGAGTCAACCACACAGTTTTCCAATGGGGTGCAGAAAAAGTGAGCAAATGGTTGGGAAAACTCACCAGATGATTCAGAGACGCCCTTCCCACTCCTCCTTCAGAATCATTATATACTGGTAAAATGCCTTTCGTTAGCCTCACTACATCCCCTTCCTTTGCTTGTGTTTAGGATTGTGCCTTTGCTGCAATGCTCAGAGCATTGCAGGTGATGCCCACATGATTAGGCATCACAGTGCAGTGCCTCAGCTTCTCCCTGAGCTTGCAGCGTCCTCATCACTGGTTTTGCCTTCTTGACCTCTGCACCAAGTTTTTGAAGCCATGTCTTTGTCATCTCCTGACACCTTGCTTAGGCTAACTGTCCTTCTGTTGGGTCTCACAGCACTTTTGGCAAACTAACCCTACTGCAGCTCATCTGTTGTACTCTCTGCGTTCCTGTAGTAAAAAGTGATCTTGCTGAAAGGGACGAGTCTGTCCTCATCTTTTCATTTCCGATACACAGCCTAGTGCCTGACTGTAAGCATTCAATAAGTGTTGGGGTGAGTAGCATTAGAAAATAGACAATCTGGGTCCTTGCTCTTGAACATTCCACAGACGTTGTGGTTGAAACCACAAGAATGACTAAAATCCGCAAGGGAGAGAATATGAAGAGATAAAAAGAAGTACAAACATTTGAGCTAGAGAGAGAGAGAGAGAGAGAGAGAGAACCAAAAGAGGTAGGACTAGAGCTTGGAGCTCTTGCCTCCAGACTTAATTTTCTCATTATTCCATATTGCCAACAATGTCACAGTTTCAAATCCCCCATAAAACTAGAAAAAAAGTTAGGAAGGTGATGTTGAAATGGTGTTATTTGTATTTGTTCTTTATTTCAGCAGTGTGATACAATTGTATATTTCTTTTATTCCGATAAACATATTCTTAGTTCTGACAGTAATTACAGAAATATGGTCCCAACTTTTAAGGGAAACACAATATTAGGACTTTATTGTATGACTGTAGTGTTATCATCAGAGCTTCCAGAAGCAACCTTTCTGTGACTTTGGCAGCCTGTGGCACTGCATTTCTCAAAATACTTAATTTGCTTGGATGGTGTTTTGTTTTGTTTTATTGTGTTTGTACAGGCTCAGTGCCTTTCATTTATATCACAATAATGGTGTGGGAGAAAGACTGAGAGTTCTGCTTTCCAATGCAATATTTCCTAGTACTTCGGCAAAATAAGATTTTATTATGTTTTACTGCTTAACTATCATACTAAATGAAACACTATTAATACTATGAGATTTGCATGTTGTCTGTGTGTGTTTGTGTATGTACAGGGTAGGTGTTATACAGCACATATAAATCATTGTTTTATTTTTTTGTTGTTTACCTGAAATATTTCATGACATGTTCTTTAAAAATTACAGCAACTATCAGAAGTTGTTATAAGTAGTCTTTCTGTAGCCCTGAAAATAAATATTTAAATATACTTTTTAAGTGTTTAAGAAAATAGGTTAACTATGCACTTTATAGTATGCTACTCATGTTTCTGATGAGGAGCAAATAAAAAAAATGGAAGGTTCTGAAAATATGCGTATAACTTAAGCTTGAAATATAGTGACAACCAAAAATAAACCTCAACTCTCAGAGTTCTACTTTTCTAAGAACTGACAGCTTTGTAGCCCATCTTAAATAAAAGATAGACTCTGTGAGTTACATATGAACTTCATCCTCTTTCCTTTTGGTTTTTTGATTTTGTAGACAAGCTATCTGAGGCCACAATTCTAACAACTTAGATTAGTTTAGCGTTTATTCAGGAGATGGGTGGGGAGGAAATAAAACAATGGAGATACAGATAGATTTGGCCAGGAAGCTCTGGGGTGTGGGGTAGTTGAATGAAGAGGCTGTTTAGAAGGCAGACTACAAAATAATAAGCTAAATGGAAAGAATTGAACAAACTGTGTGACACCTCTTAATGCAGCAAGATTTTGGGGGGCTTCTTTTTGTGTGTGTATGTTGTTGTTGTTGAATCTCAGCACAATGTAGGCAAAGTAGCCATGCTGGAGCCTGCCAAAGCTTTTTTTTTTTCTTTTTAAAGATTTATATATTTTTATTGGAAAGGCAGATTTATAGAGATGAGAGACAGAGAGGAAAATCTTCCATCTGTCGCTTCACCCCCAAATAGCCAAAATGGTCGGAGCTGAGCTGATCCAAAACCAGGAGCCAGAAACTTCTTTCATGTCTCCCACGTGGGTACAGGGTCCCAAGGACTTAAGCCATGCTGCACTGCTTTCCCAGATCAAAAGTAGGGGGCTGGATTGGAAGCAGAGCATATGGGACATGAATTGGCACACATATGGGAAACTAGTGCTTAAAGGGGAGGATTAGGCAATTGACCTATTGCACTGTGCCCACAAAGCTTTTTTTCAGGCCCAAGTGGTATGGCACGTGTGAGAAGCAAAGGAACTGAAGGTTTTTTTAAGGAATGGATAAGATGTGGAGCCGAAGAACAGGACGGCTTCCAGATAGAGCTCAAATGGCAATTAGATATTCATTCTTAACAAGACTGCCATTAATTTTTAATTTGATGAGAAAATGAATAAAATCAATTCAGAAAAATGGCCAGATGTAGCTTGGAATTGATCATGAGTTGAATCTTGATTTTTTTCTTTAATTTGAAATGCAAACAGGCTGACACTGTGGCATGGCTGATAAAACCAGTGCCTAGTGCCAGCATCCCATGTGAGTGCCAGTTTGAGCTCCAAGTGCTCCTCTTCCAATCCAAGTGCGCCTAGGAAGGCATTGGAAGATGATCCAAGTGTGTGGGAACCCGTGCCCGTGTCGGGGATTTAGAGGAGGCTTCTGGCTTCTGGCTTCGAAATGGTTCGGTTCTGGCTGTTGCACCCATTTAGGGAGTGAACCAGCAGATGAAAAAAATCTCTCTATCACTCGCCGTCTTTCTGTTTCTCTCCCTTTCAAATAATAAGTCTTCAAGAAGAAATAGTTACAGACACAGATTTTCCATCCACTGCTTCACTCCTCAAAATCCTGTAACAGTCAGAGCTGTGCCAAGCCTGAAGGCAGGAGCCAGGAAATCAATAGCTGGGTCTCCATAACGGATGACGGGGCTCAAGGACGTGGGCCACCGCCGGCTGCCTCTGCACCGTGCATGTTCAACATACTAAGCCAGAAGGAGAAGAGCGATCCCAACACAGGCACTCTGATTTGGAATGTAAATGTTCCAGGTAGTATCTTAATGACAGAGGCAAAGGCCCCCCTCTGTCATTCAATGTGAAATGATGAAACACCATTCAGGAGGAGAACTCCAGAATGCATTTGAAACTGTACAGCTGGAGCTTGGGATGAGTCAGAACCCGGCACATTTGCTTCCATACTAGAGAAAACTGATAACTGAGCATCTGGAAGAGTTTTCTGAAGTGAAGATTTGAAAGGAAAGGTCACCTGGCTCAGAACCAAGTGACTCAGGGATCACTGGGGCCAGCCAACTTGGTGGGGTGCGAGTGTGGTTCAACTTGAGCTTGGAGACAATTCCATGGAAACTTCAGATGTTTCTCCAGAGATGAGATCAGTTCGAGAGCGCATGAGAGGAAGGTAGCATTTTTAAGATACCCTAGAAGACAGACCAGAGAGTCGAGAGGAGGCAGTAAGAAGAGAGGAGAGAGAAACTGGAGGAAATAGTGTCAGAGGCGAGGGAAAGATTTTTCTTGAATTTTAATTTATTTATTTTCATTTTTCTTGAAAGAGACAGCTGGAGACAGGCGGTCTCTACCTGACAGTGTAGCCCCCCAAATGCCCTGTGACAGCTGGAGTTGGGGCCCAGGGAAGCCAGTCTGATGTTCCAATCTGGGATTCCCACATGAGTGGCAGGGCCTAGATACTGGAGATCTTATTCACTGCCTTCTTAGGGTGCACATTAGCAGGAAGCCAGAATCCAAAGAGGAGCTGGAACACAATAGGACATTATCAGGAAGATTCACTGTGATGCCCCTCCTTGAGTTATTGTTGTTTTGTTTTTTAATCAGCCCATTGTTACTAACCTCTAAATATTAAGTGAAATATTGTTTTCCGCTGAATTATACATGTGGGCATCAGTCTTTTAGAAATACTTGTGAGTTTACCTGTAATACTTTACAGTCCTGTTAGTGTTGTTGTAGACATCCTGAAATACCAACCTTGATTTTAAAATCATGCTAATTGCCAAATTTCCGTTATCTTGTTGATATGAAGAAGTATGAACTTGTTCTACCTCAGTGTCTAATGTTATAATGACTTTCGCACAATTGGTTTTCTCCAAAGTTTTGGGTATTTCGTTGCATAGGTTTAAAAATGTTGAGTCGAGTTTGTGTCCATGGCACACACACAAAAAAAACAGAACTAAAACCTAAAAATATCTGTTTTAGCCCCTTCACCTCCTAGGCATTCTTTATAGGGAAAATAATTTCTTTTGTAATATACCTTTTTTCTAAATTTGCATTTCTGTTGCAGTTTTAACAATGTGGGAAGAAACAGGTTATTTTTGTGAATAGATCCTTTGTACTCACATTAAACCGAGATAATAATAAAGAATATGTTCAAATATCTGCGTTAAAATTACATGAAATAAATTCCAAAGAGATTATTGTTTTCATATTAGCATCTTAATGCTGTACTTTCACCGATACATCGTCGCCAGTACCAGGACAGAGGAGAGAAAATTAACTTCACAGTTTTTGTAAGCCACAGTTCGGGGAATCTTAATTTAACTCTCCATAAATAAGTGTGTGGAAAAAAAAACGAGGTTATGCTTCCAAGTCAACAAGCTGGTGACATAGCGCTTACAGGGTTTGGGGGCAAATCTTCCAGCGGGATTTGAATTGATAGGCAGCGTTGGCCTCAGGCTCCCTTCTTGGCTCGTACCAGGGCCCTGGTAATTTGTGCTGGCTTGCTTTCCTCTGGTGCACTTAACCCAAGGCAAAACAGAAGGTGGTAGGTGTTCTCTCAAGTGGACATAGAAGGCAATTCGAGGAATAAAATGGAATAATTTATTCAGCAGTTTGCTCAGGGAAATTAATTATTCTCCCCATTTTGAAAGAGAAGCAATCTGCATACAAATAAATAGTAGTTGTCTCTTCGAAATCCCGAAGTTTGGCAGAAATGGGCAAAAAATGGAAGGAAAGAAAAGAGCAAAATGAAGTCTAGAGTAGTTTTCAAAGAAATAGGAAGCCTACTTATGTTTTCGGCTGACTTCTCTTGGGAACTAAACTTGAGGAACTCAACCTCTTAGGGAATAATATCCCCATAACATAACAGAATTTACACTTGACACTAGTTGAAGCTTATTTTTCTTCTCACAATTATGCTCCTTGAAGGGTACAGAAATTGCATTTTCAAATGACAGAGGATTAGGTATTTTAGAAAGAACCTTTCCATCTAGGCAGCAGATATCTCCTGGAATATTACATGCTGTCGAGTGACAGCAAGAGTGAGAGCAAAACCGAGCCTTTTCCCTCAGGCCGTGCAAACGACCGGCTTCAAGTCAACAAGTGTTCACTAAGGCTCCGCTGTAGGCCAAGGCCGCATCCCACAGCCTGTAGGGAAGTTGCATTCTAGTTTTTAATCAATTTTCTTTCTTTCTGTTACTTAGAAAAATAGCCACTTAGCATGAGAAAGAAGTTTGAAGATACAGACTTCTGAATAGCAACTGACCATGAAATAAAATATCACACACACACATATACATTTAAAAGTATATATGTATGTATGTATGTGTGTATATATATATTTGGAAGTATGTATATATATGTGTGTATACAGATTTTTATATATTCATATATATATATTTGGAAATAAGTACATATTTAGAAGTATATATATAAATGCATTTAAAATTGTCCTGGCAGGATTTATATTTTTCATTATTTGGTTTTGGATGTCTTGGTGAATGTCCCAACTTGACCGTGACCCCAGCATTCCAGCATACCTGCCTTTCAAAGCCAAGCATCTAGATTGTCTTTTTAAGGGAGCTGCACTATAGCAGAACAGCTGGGTAGCCATGTGGATCTCTTGTCACTCTCCACATGTGTTTGCAGGACTTGGCTGAATTCTCAGACGCTCAGCACATCTTCAGCATGTCCCAGTTCATTCAGCCGGAGCCTCTTGCCAACTTGCCAACTTCCTCCCTTGGCAGGCACTCAGCCAGGGCCTGGGTCACGGCCATGACCCGCCAGGATGTTGAGTCCCTCCACACTCCTATTTTCTGCCATGGTTCCTGTTTCCTCCTTCCCTTCACAGATGGCCCTCTTACAAGGCGGTCTGAATTCACAGTCTCTGCTGTGTCCAGTTTCCGCCTCCCCCCAGGTTATTGCCTGTTCCCATCACTGACCCACCCCGGGACTTCTTTGGAGAAGGAGAATATCTGACATAAGCTCCTTGACGTGGGCTGCTCCTCTGCTTGCCTGACACCTCCCTTTCCTGCCTTTGGGCTCCCCTGTGGATTCCTCTGTCTCCCCTGCCAGCTCCTCTTGCTTGGCTTCTGCAGCTCCCGGTTGCCTTTCACTCTGTCATTGTGTTCACTGGGAGGGTTTCAGCCACTGAGAACTCCCTAGCTCAGCCCTACCTGCCTCCCAGGCTGCGCTTCCCACTGCCTCTCACCTGCAGTGGAAGGTCCTCACTCCACAGGCCTGGCTCTTGCCGAATTATTTTGTCAAAATCGGTTTAAGCTAAGTCATTTTGTTCTTACGAGATTCTTTCGCAGGACGTGACTCCAGAAACCCTGGCGTCACACTTGTCTCTTCCCATCTGGGCCTCATCCAGAATCTTAGCATTGTGTGCTAGTCCTGCCTTCTCTCTGTATTTCCTTAGTTGCCCCTCATGACCTCTGTGATTCTGTGTTATTGCTGCATGGTGTCCGCTGTGCCTCAGACACACTTTTGAAGGTCTTGTTTGTTTACCTTGCTTCTCATTCCAGAGACACTGAGCCACTCACGTCTCTGACAATACCTTATTCTTGCCTTTGCACAAGTCACCCACTGGCTGAAGCAACCTTCGCTTTTTCTCCCCGCTCTCCCTCACTTATTTCTTCTTCAAGAGGTTTTCTTCCTATCCCTGGTTTCTTCTCCTTTCATGACCTGGAACTCCAGCTCACGTGTTTGAATTGGATACTGCATGCCATCTCTTTGTGATATGCTCAACTGTCAAATGGGACTCTGGCTTACAAAATTGTCCTAAGAGTTAAATGAAGGATTATTTGTAAGCCACCTAAAGCAGTATCTGCAGCATAGTAGGCACTGTGTAAGGTGACTGAATAAGAAGGAAATTTAATGAGATATGAAGACAGTTTATCCTACTGATGAGAATAGCCTTTGAAATCACATAGATGTAAATTTGAATCCCTGGTCTCCTCCATGGTGCCTTTGAACGTCCAGCTTGTTACATAAACTTTTAGAACCTCAGTTTGCTTGTCTCTGAAATGGGCCAGACACCAGCCTCATGGGGTTTTCAGTGATGCGGAGATCATACTGATGAGGTCTGTGCCCTGTTGGCCTTCTGGATCCCTCTCTACCCCCAGCCGTACCCCCAGCACCATGGAGTCATGCCAGTCACAGTAGTTGCTGTGCTGTATCAGGACGGCTTTGAACAAACTTTGAATTCTTGAGTTCTCGCTCTGCAGTCCACACAACATAGCCAAAAGTTCAACGAAGTTTTCATTTCATTTAAGCACAGTGAGTTCTTGTCTCTGGGTTCCTGCGCAGGTCAAGAATGAGGGCTGTGTTTATTTTTTCATCGTCATCCCCCTCTACACACACACACACACACACACACACACACACACACTTCCTGTGTACTCGCCACTGTTAGAAAGATCTCCGTGGCTAATACCATGTGACTCTAACAGCTTCTGTGGACCCGAAGACGGGGTTTATGCTTTGATCACTGCTTATGCAAAGCCTGCTTTCTGGGCCCCTGCTCAGTCTTTGCAATAGGGCTGTCTGGGCCTGCTTCTTCTCCATTCCTGCCTGGTAGAGCCAAGTGCTCCTGGGGCTTTAGCCAACTTCTAGTCAGTTTGTATTCAGCCTTAATTCTTTCCATAGTGCTGTGAATGGTGCATTAAGCTCAGTAATACCCCAGCTCAAGGCCAAGAAAAGACCTTGAACCAGACTTGAAAAATCTACTGGTTATAGATAATAGTAGATTATATCATTCTGGAATGTGAGTTCTTGGAAAGATCTTAGAGATCATTTTTCCCTTTTCAATGTGGATATGGACATGCAGTGAAACGCCATGTTCAGGATTACTCAGCCAGTCAGTAGCAGAGCCAAGGCTGGGAAGCCAGCTTTAATTTCCCAGTATCACAGTCTTCATAAATAGGGTAGTCCTTGGCTGTCTGGGCTTCTCACAAAGGTAGAAGAATTGGTTGTTCATTGAAACACCTTTGTCTCTGCGTCCCAAGGTATGCTACTTCCCTCATGCTGGTAGCGGCTTTTAAAACAAACACACAAACAGGTGACAACCACAGACACTTAAAGCCTTTCTTCTTGTAGCTCCGTCATTTTTCTTCCCAAATGATAGGTGATGAGCTCTGAGCCAGGAGAACCTCAGCTGGGCATGCGGGTAGGGGTGGACGCAGCTTACTTAGAGAACTTTGATTTCTCTGTTTTCTATGATTGAATAAGCCAGGCTAAGCAGTGTTCACTGTAGGAGAAAACCAGGTTTACCTTCGTTTGTCAAATTTAGAATACTTGCAAACAACACCTTCTTAGATTTTCTTGGCTCCAGAGTTGTCTGTATACTGAGGTGTAAGACCAGAATCATGCTGGCCTGTTCATCTGTGATGCCTTAAAAAAAAGTCAAATGGCATTAGTGGATGACATGGATGGAATGTGTGTGTGTGTGTGTGTGTGTGTGTGTGTAATGAGGAACAATGCCAGCATTGAGTCACAAATTAATGCTATAAATAATAGGATTTGCCTCCTGTGCACTGCTTTGAAACATGCTTTGGTGCCGCATCTCACTGTCCCTTTTCACTCTGCTTGTTGCTCTTCATCTCGCCTGGCATGGCTGTCACACTGCTGTGCCTCTTTGTTTGGGGCCTGTCTCTTCTGTGGTGGTGGAGGGGCTCCTCCTGGGCCATCTCTGGATGAGGTTCCTGCTTGCTGTGTGAGGTTTATCCCTCCAGCTGGGCGGGAACAGGCATCGCTGGAGACCTCTCGCCCCCGTGGACGGCAGAGGTGCTGTGTGCACTGCTCTCAAGCCAGGGCTGGTCGGCTGCCTGCGAATGATCCCAGCCCTGTGGATTTTGCAGGCTTCAGTGCAGCCTCTAACGGCAGTCCTTAGTGTGATTGTTTACTCCCAGGAGCTGCCGGGAAACACTGGGGATGACCTGGGTAACTCCGTGGGTTTCTGCAGCAGGGTAATGTCAGAGACTGAAAGGATCAGCTTTGTCTAGAATGATTTTTCCTTGTTGTCGTCATCCTGTTTAACCTTTCGCAGAATCACCCAGTTGGGTACATTATTATGCTGACTTATTTTCATAACGTACTTAGGACAATGTTTAAACCAGGGACAAAAAGTGACGTCAAAATATGAATTGGGAAATTCGCACAGTTGGTGAAACAAAATTGGGAAAAATATTGAGTCAGGCATTTCAGGGAGATGGCACGTTTTCCTTAGAACTAGTCTATTTATTTTCATGTGTTTTCTCCTAGTCGTAATAGTTACTGTCACCAACTTGAGCAGATTGTTTGACATTGTTTTGTTTGACATTGACTTTCTCTAGAAAAATGCTTCTGTTTGACATTGACTTTCTCTAGAAAAATGCTTTTAAAATCGATAGTACAGGCATTGTGGCACAGTAAGCTAAGTTGCTACATGCATCCTGCCATCCCATTTTACAGAGCCAGTTTGAGTCTGGGCTGCTGTGCTTCTGATCTGTCTCCCTGTTAGTGTCCCTGAGAAGGCAAAAGATGATGGGCGACTCAGATGAGACTCTAAGTTCCTGGCTTCGGCGTAGACCAGTCCCAGCGATTGTGGCCATTTGGGCTTGTGAACCAGTGAATGGAAGATAGTTTCTCTGGAACATTCTCCCTCCACCCACCCCCCTTCTCTCTCTCTCCTTGTGTGCATCTGTTTGTCACTGTCCTTTTCAATTAGATATATAAGTAATTAAAACAAACTAATATTTTTATTATTCAAAATTGTTGGTAGCCTCATTATTAATGTGCTACATTAGAGATATTACAGCTCGCCAACTTAAAAGAGTTATTGCTGCAGAGATTGAAATAAAGTATGGTCTTACTCTATTTCTGCTTTCTAACTTTGGGAGAAAAAAACGGATGAGAATTGAAATATGGAAAAAATAGATTGCTGTGTTTGAGTGGTCTGCTATAGCCAAAATAGCTAGAAACAGGATTACCAAAGCTGCCCTGCAGATTTCTGCTCGTCTTTGGAAATTCTGCTTCTCAGTTTCCTCCTTGGTTTTGTTGTCTGTGTTCTCCTTTTGTTTTGTGTTCATTCCTGGACTTAGTGGCCAGATCCGGCTTCTGGATGTCTGGCTGCCAGCTCCCGTAAACTCTGCTGTCGGCATGCTTAGCTTTCTTCCATGCTCTAGGTTAAGCTTTTGGGGAACAAAAAGTGTTCTGACTCCTATGTTCTCTTCTGGACTCTTGACAATGCAAGCCTTGACCGGACGACCCGCACCACTGCTGCAGGTGTCCTAGCCAACAGTTCCCAAGGAGTTGCCTTGGAGAGTCTGGAATACTGATTGAATTGGAGCAGATGATAGGATAACTGAGTAAGAGAAGCAAAATCTCTATGCCGTTCCCTGGATCTAATTGAAAATACAAATGTACTGCCTAGAGGCGGGGATGCATGGATTGCAGAACGTGGATGTCATATGAGTAGGCCCTTTGTGGCGTGTGGGACCACAGGGCTGTTGTTTCCAAAGGATCTTTGGAGTTCATTGAGAGGATAGAAAGCAGTGAAGATTATTGTTCACCTTCCCTGAGTGTGGTCTTCCTGCAGTGGAAAATGTGGCTGTTCTGGAGCTTTCTTTTTCACCTCCTGACCTATCTCACTTTCTTCCCCACTAGGAAAATGTTGACTCTGTTCTGGCTAAAACTCACAGCCTCGCAGGACAGCCGGCAGCCAAGGGTTCAGTGGGAGTCGCACTAGCGCAGTGCAGGCCCGTTTATTCCGACAGCAGGTCAGCCTAGGGCTGCCAGCCAGAAACACCGTGAGTCCTCCCTCTCGTGGAGAGCTGAAGCTGCCTGCAACTGCGCTACCGTGCGGTATTAGTAAATATTTCCCAGCCCCACACACACTTGAGGAGCAGAACTCCCTGGAGAAGGCTGTGTCCTGGCCCTCCCAGCTGGATTTTCACAGGCTTGGATTCTCAGCCTTCTCAGCTGCGTTTCAAGATAAGCAGAGCCCACTTGCAGCCTGCTTTGGGATTCTGTGTAGAGAAACAACAGTTTCAGGAAAACAGTGTCTGGGAAGGGGCATGCCTCCTCCCAGCTGGGCCCGTGCACCGCGGGTAGCAAGCCACCACCGGGCAGATGTGCGTTGGAGCAGCTGAAGAAGAGGGAACCACTGTGAGTGCCCTGGAGCTTCACTGGTGAGGCTGCGGAGCCAGGTTTGATCTCAAAGCAGTTTCCTAAATTACTAATTCTGCGTAACAGTGAGAGCTCATGTTCCAATCCGCAGTTGCTTTTTGCCCATTGCTGGTCTATTAGATGCTAATGAACCTGCTCCTCCGAATATAGTTTATGTTGACAGGGATCTGATTAAGAAAGCATTTTTAAGCCTTATAAGTCATAGGAAGCTTTGTTAGAGATTAGTCAAGATAAGACACATGCAAACCTGTATCCATTCCAAAAAAAAAAAAAAAAAAAAACAGCTGAAAAAGCTGTTGATTCTTAGAATTCATGTGCTGCATCCTTGCCCGCCCTACACTTTAGCAGCTTGCTATCTTTGTTCTAAGAAATTCAGCGCACCTGTCCTACCACATCTTAAAGGCCGGAAACTCAAGAAACAGTAAAGACTTGTTTCATCAAGCTGGGTTGATTGTGCAAATAGTTCGTTAGTGCCCCGTTTGCAGGTTTCTCTTTACTGTCACCAACAACGTTCTTCCCATTTGCCAGTGATTTTTGATTGTGTCCTGAATGGATAAATCAATTTGGGATAATTCATTATAGACTGAATTCTGTGGAAACAAAACTTCAGCCTCATTTTTAAGCCGAGCAGAGCTGCTGGGGTGAGTCGCAGACGTTTTCACAGAACAGCAGGTTGCTGAGGTCAGTTTCCGGCATTATGTTACAGATGCGCAGAAGTGGCAGCCCTGCAGATGTGCCAGCTGTCACCGGACCCAGAGATGGATGTTGTGACCCGCCGTCTTTCGTGACTTCCCTTTAAAGTCGTCTTTTGCTTTTTCAAATGCAGTGCTGTGCTAGCGGTGTCCTCCCATGCACAGGTGTCCTGATAGGCACTTGGCTACCAGGGTGTTTCTTTGTTTACAACAGCTGTCACTCTTGTCCTCTCAGTCCTGCTCTTGTGTTATGCAATTCTGACTTGGCCCAGTTACCCACAGGACAGGCTCCCTTCCCGGAACCGAGTTGGCTTCTCAGAGGTTAAACACTTCTGCCAAAGCCTGTCAATAAGGCCTGAATAAACCGGAAGAACTGAAAACCTCAGGAACACAGGGAAAAGAATTATTTCTGACAGTGAACCACATGGATACAGAGAACCCATTTTTCTTGAAATTTTTTTGTACTAAAATCATCTTGGATTTGCTAATTTTTCGTCTCTCTTTGCATCAAACAACACCATGGTTTTCATGCCTTCTCTGACCCTTGGTGCCTTGTGCCACTGATTAGGGTAGGAACTAGAACAACTATTTCTTCATGGTTTATTTCAACCTTTTCATCTACCTGTGTCATAGTTGAATTCCTCTTCATAAAATACAACTTTTAAAAAAAAAAAAACACTTGGAGGAGGGGGATGACACAATGGCTCAACCTAGCTGACCCTGCACCTCCAAGTGCCAGCATCCCACAGGGACTTCTGTTCCTGTCCTGGCTGCTCCACCTCTGGTCCAACTTCCTGCTTGTGGTTTGGGAAAAAAATGAAGGATGGCGTAAAGCCTTGGGCTCCTAGGAGACCCAGAAGAAGATACTGGCTTCTGGCTTCAGACCAGCTCAGCTCCAGCCATTGTGGCCATTTGGGGAGTGAACCAGTGGATGATATATCTTTCTGTATCTCTTTCTGTCAGAAAATCTGCCTTTGCAATGACAATTAATAAAATCTTAAAAAAAAAAAAAAAAGAACTTTTGGGATACAGGATAAAAAGCCAGATAATTTAACTTATTTGATAGAATTTAGGGATCTGTTTTTCTTGTCACCATTTCTAGATGTTTTTCAACAAAGTACATAAAATGGGTGTGCTTTTATAGATACCATGTTTAGTATCTCTGTCATCTTTAAGACACGTTTTGGTTTGTGGCTTTTTTTGGTTGCCTGTTAATAGCTTTGTTTATTCTGAGTAGGTTAAAGTGCTTTCTTAGTAAATTATACAGACCCCTTGGTTTAAGACAATGATTATTTTTGTAAGATTTAATATTGACATAGGTAATGTAGGCTTTGGAATGTCTGCTGTTAATTTTATCACAAGAGTTCCTATGAAATGTCCACGTTGCTCTGTTTACATAACTGCGGTCCTTATTTTCTATGTTTCAGATTTACAAATGTGCTTCTTTAGCTTGAGACATCACCTCGTTTTAGGGTGCCAACCTTGTGCTTTCAACAACACAGGGAGTATTGTAACAGTTCTCCAACTCAGTGATGACTGCTCTTACTCATTGAATGTTAACATTGACTGGGAACTCTGCATAAAATGTTCAGTTCAGCATAACCTTGGAAGGGAAAAGGAGCAGGGGTGAGCATGGAGGACTATAGATGGTGATGTGGACATGATGGGAAATGTGTTTGCCACCCCTTGTGGTAGCTGCCCTCTGTACCGCAGTGCCCAACATTGAGTCCCATTTCTTCTTCTTTTTTTCTTTTTGATGAATTCTCCAGGATGTTTTGTTTGTTTAAATTTGATATGACTTATTTTTAGTTTTTCAAAGGTTTTATTAATACAAAGATAACAGATGTCATCTGTTGTGTACATACAACTCTAAGAGGATAACCATACTTGCCACTTTTGCTCCTTCCCTCAATCCTCATCCTACTTCCCTTTATTTTATACCTGTCACTTGTGCAAATTTTTTTCTTTTTTATTTCATATATGCAATTTTTTCTAGTTTTGTTTTGTTTTGTTTTTTACGCCACCGGGCCCACATATATGCAATTTTAAGAGCGTTATGGCTCCCTCGCTCCCTGCTCATTTCCTCCTTACTTCTTATTTTTCATTTAATTTTTGCAGTGATATGTCTTCAGTTTTCTTTTTAATCATAAGCATAACCCTTCCCTAAACAAAGAATTCAGTAAGTGGTAAGAACAACCAATGCTCCTCTGGAGTGTAGACAAGAACTACACCCAATAATCAAATCACAAAATGTCAATTTCTGTCATATATATTCTTTGTTCTGTCCTCCGTACATTATCCCAAATCTGGGAAAGCACAATATTTATTCTTTTGGGGATTGTTGGTGGGCCCTCTGGGAAGCAATAGATGATGCCTCCTCAAGGACCTGCATGGTTCCTTTATGTGGGAGGTACTGATGGAGTCATTCCTGGCTCCAGCCTGACTCAGCCCTGCTGCTTTGGGCATTTGGAGAAGGAGTCAGCTGAACCAGCCGGGTTGGTTCACTCCTAGTCCTGTAATGCAACATTGTCTCAGGAGGTACATCACGTGGTTCCTGGCTCTGCTACTTACACATTAACTAAACACTAACCAACTAACTTAACATTAACTAACATTGACTAACGTTAAGTCACAACATTAACTAAATTTTTTAGTAAATCAATCTCTGTCTTGGTAAACTGAGTATCAAACCAGTACTTACTACTTCTTAGTAATCTTATTGGGATTAAATGGATCAATGTTTATATAAAAAAAACCTAAAATAGAATTTAGTGTAAATAAAATTTATTTTTTTAAAAGTGACAGACATCTCTCCTCCTAACTGAACACATTTCTTAATTTTGAAAATATCAAATATGTTTGCTGTGTTGATACTGAATTAGTCATTCTATGTAGTGCAACTAACCCTACATGGTACTTTGCAGCTGTCAGTTTACGTTGTAGGAGGTAGGTCAAATGATTAGCTTAGAGCCAAGAACATGTTTTCAAATCATTTTCTTTGTCTCCTAAACATGAAAGGACATTTTAGCAGACTTACTTAATTTATAAATCTCATTGGTTTGAAGCAGGATTTTAGAGATTCATATCTTGGCTTAGGGCTTTTCGTTTCTGTGGACATCTATCCTTGTAGTCAGTGATCTGGAAGCGCTGAATGTTTGGATGCATATAACCTATGAGAGCAGGCAAGTTTCTTAGTTGGGCGGGTCACGGGTCACTCCCACTTCTTCATCCGTGGGATCCCAGTTGCACACGAACCGATCTCATCCAGTCTCCCTTCCAGTAGAAATTCACAAGCACCTTTAATAGTGGACAGATGCCATGAACAGTGGCCTTCAATGTGCTTCTTGTAATTGTTAAAGTCTTTCAGACATAACTTTTTTTTTCAATTTCTCCCTTCTAATTGTCCCAGAATTTCAAGAGAAAGAAATGCATAATATGTACCCAAAACTTGTTGAATTAGAGTTTTTTTGATTACTGCTTTTTTTAAACCCAGTTGATAAAGTTTGGCAAACATTGTTTCGAGGCTCATCACGTGTTACATCTCAGGAAACAGCAGAAATGTAAGGTATTTTGCCACCAAAGGAAATGTGGGAAAGCAGTATGGTTTGTGTCCTTATTCATATTGGCTCATGTGCACATCCTTTTACTGGAATTAGGAAGAACTTTTCCAGAAACAATGGTTAGACTTTACGGGTAATCTCATCATTTTGGCTTGAATTTGTGTGAAATAAGGGGAAAAAATGAAGCATGAAAGTGGGTATTTTGGAAAGTCAAGCAAGTGAATGCTAGTTTAATGGATTTTAGTTTAATGAATTAAGTCTCCGATAATATACCAACTATTTCTTGTTTGTTCCTTCTAACTTTGAAGCAGGTATGTAGAGCCAATAAAGGATATCCCTGTGTCTAAAAAGGTTAACAAATGTTATTGGACTGTTTTATCCCAACGTGATAGAGGGCAATAGCATTTTGGGAAGACTGGTAAATAAAACAAAACCATCCAGAAATGATACCCAGAATCACGGGCCATTTTGTGGTATATCGTAATGATAATCCAAGGCATATGGGCAAGTAAAATCATCTATGATGATTTTGGATGTAGTGTTTTCTTCTAAAAAATCCACCCTCTCTAATTCAGCTTAAGGTCCTTTTTTGAGCATTCAGCTCATCAAGCTCTTAGTATTGAACGTCCAGGGGATAATTTGTTACAGATTATCTCAATACATTCTTCTTCAGTCTGCTGATGGCGTATATTTTGTGTCCCTTTTTTTCTCTCCTTATGTGGTGTCCTCACGACTGGAAACAAAGATTGCTGTGTCCACTGTATCCTGGCGTGCCTGTTCTGTGAATTCCTCACCCTCTGCAACATTGTCCTGGGACAAGCTTCGTGTGGCATCTGCCCCTCGGAAGCCTGCTGCTGCTGCTGTGGGGACGAAATGGGAGATGACTGTAACAGTCCCTGTGACATGGATTGTGGCATCATGGATGCTTGTTGTGAATCATCAGACTGTTTGGAAATCTGTATGGAATGCTGTGGAATTTGTTTTCCTTCATAAATATTTATCTTTTGTTTGTGTTAAAACTGGAGAACCTTTTCAACTTTTCTTGTTAGGGGGCAGAGAAGCATGTGGTGAGATTCTCATGCGGCAACCTAGTATTTGCACTGTTAACTCATTATTCTAAGTATTATTTGAAAACCATGTTCTCTCACCAGATGTACTTGGTTTAATATGTGAAAGTCCAACTCTTTATCTACTTCTTTTAAACCTCTTAATACGCTTCAATAATTGAGGAGACCAACACTTTCCCCTCAGTTGTTAAGTTTTTATTGATGTTTCTATTTCTTCTAACCATTCTCAGGAGCTCCTTGCTCCAAGTGTATTATTTCCAGTGGGTATTTAAGCTGGATGGCTTATTTTCTGTGTTTATGTAGTCATGATTACAATTTGTCATTCCTGATTTTGCAGTAACTTTGAGACACAAACTCGCATGAACCTGGGCACCGCACATTGCTCTTTCAAGATTGGGTGGTCTGGCTTCTGCACCTGTTCAGAAGACCTGAGAACCTACTGTGTGTGCCTTCCTTGCCCACGCTGCAGAGATGGCAGCCATTCCTGTGCTCCCCACAGGGTGTGCAGCACAGCAGAAGAAAGACACCTGCAAAGAATGTGAAGCAACAGAAGACACATTGACATACAGATGAGGAGAGGGAACTCAGAAGGCTCTAGGAGTGCCCACGGCTCCCAGGACATGCTGGAAGGCTTCAAGGAGGATTTGTAATTTGCAGAGGCCTCGTAGGATAGGTAATTACTTCATCGGCTACTTGGAAGAGTTCTTTAGGACAAGGTTTTACGTGGACAGCTTGAACTATTATTGCCTTTATTAGTTAAAAGAAATAAAAAGGCCTTCTGCATGCGGTTTTAAATTTTAGAGATATAATTTTTTCATATTCAGTTTACCAAAATTATGCATTTTCTTACACATGATGGAAATGTAATTAGAAAATTTTGGACAAAATTTATAAAATTCACAATGGCTAACTGAAATATCTTTTTTAAATAAAAAACAGGATATTCATTTGAAACTTTTTCATGCAAGAGATATATTAAAATTTCACTCTTCTGAGGTTTCTTTTTTTTAAGTTTTCTATTATTTGAAGAGCTTTAAATCTATTTCTGGGTGTTTGTTGTTCCTTTTGAGGTTTTCTTAGCTATTGTTCTATTGTATAAACACAATTCATATTAAATTCAAACCATTCCTTCCACTTGAATTGGAATCCAGTTATCAACTCTGGCGAAATTTCAGATTTGCCATTTTATGTTAGATTAAGTCAATATGTCATGTTATGAAGATCCTTAATTATTTTTCACCTACTAAGTTTAATCAGTCCAAAATTGTAGTTCCGTATGATTTCATGTACTTCCTTACAGACGTTTCCCAAATATACTTTAGGATTGATTATTATTTTAATTTTGTCTGGATATCAAATTCTTGATAAAACAAGCATGTTTTTCAGAAGTCTTTAACAAACTGACCCTTTAAAGAATTTCTTAACCTGAGGTATGGGAATAGCACCTTTTTTTTTTCCTTTGGAAACCTGGTTTCTAGTTATGTGAATATCATTACAACAAAGACTCAAAAATAAACTTTAGCAAACTCTTGAACCTCCTCTTTATGCTGTTTACACACACATCTTGAAATTTTGGGGCTTAAGTAAAATTCTAGTACACAGCTGTTGTCCTTATCCTACCCTGAGGTGACCTTGCATCTGTTACGTCAAATATTAGGAGACTTTCCTTCCATTTCACATAAACCAGATTCTGAATATTTACATATGTCAGAAGTTAACCTGTGCTTATGCATCTGGGTATAAGCATATTATCTGTTCCTAGACATATGAAGTCTCCAAATGATCTGGAACTGTTAGAATATTTGATCTTTTCTCCTGCAAAAATTTCCATCCAAGTGGTTGATCTGATATTTAAATACAGCCTGTTACATTTTGTGATGAAAATATTAGCACATTTGAAATGCTTCTCTGTAGAGGAGAACATAAATGGATATGAAATTTTTATTTTCATATTTATATTGTAGTATTTTTCTTTTGCTGTTGATGCCAGGCAGTCATTTCATAAACCATTTGGTAGAATTTAAAGAAAAAAGGAAAATAGGCAAATGTGAATATAATTTCCGTATATGTTAGAATTTCTGTGTGTAAAATTGTTGACGTACATGGTCCTCATGACTAAGTGCCATAATTTACAGTTCATCAATTTGGTCTCTTTTCAAATGTGGTAACCAACGTGAATGTTTTTAAACTGGACCTGTATTCTAATACACTATTTTGAAAGAAAATAAAAGTAACTTTTTACTGTTGTCTAGTATACTTTAATTTCTAATTAATAATCTGGACTTGCATTTGAATAAGTTTGTCTGTAATGTATAATCTGAGGTTTTACTTCATCCTTTTAAAATCTGTTTCTGAGAGTTCCTCATCTTTTAGTGTAAATCTTGTGACTTGTAATGATAAATAAACTGTGGCATATATACCAGTCACTTTATAGTACAAAGCATGGTTAAATACACCAAAAGAACATGCCCCTTTTTTAAAAAAGTGTATCAGGATACAAAGATTTTCATCTTTTTCAGTAAATTGATTTGCTTTGAAATAATGTCTCAACTGATAAAAAGTGAGATAGATTTTTGTGTATGCTGAGACAGAACACTGACAGTAAAACGCTCAAATATCTCTGAAATTGGGCTTTTCATTTGATGGATTTCACATAGAAGTAAATCATAGGAAATGTTTCCATCTAGTACTTTGAGTGAAATAGTTTTTGGAAAAAGTTTTTAGTAAAACAATACAATATAACTTCAACACACATACAATGGAGGTGTTTTTTTTTTCCTTAGAAACATAATAATTTCAATTTTGTGTTCTTAGCACTGTATCCGTGATTCCTCTTTTCCTCAGCTGGATAGTCAATTTTATCTGAGAAGTTCAAGGAGTAACCAAGGCAACTTTATGTTAGAGCATTCCGTTCTTTATCCAGACAAATTCTATCAGTGCCCTAGATTCTGATGTTATAAATGTCAGGCGTCACTGCTTAGCATAAATAACATCCAGCCCAGAAACTCTTGTGGCTTAGTTTTGGAATGCTAGTAACCCTAGTGCCTAACAAATAGGTTTGACTGTTAATAAGATCCTTTTTCAGGTGAATTAAGACCTTTGTGCCTTTTCTGATTATTTATAATTTATAGGCCTGTAGGATTGCTGCATCAGATTTGACAGAAAAAAGTAATTTTTTCAAGTACTATAGTACCAAGTTTTTCTTTTACTCTAATGTGGTAGAGCCTACCATTTTTGTTTCAAGTAATGAGTACTATATTGATAACGTGTTTATTCTGTACTCATTATTTATACTTATAACCAGCAAGAATAAGTGATTGTTTTCTCTGCTTTGGTTGGTACTGGGAACTCCCAAGAAGCCATTTAACACTGGGAGTTTCAGTTGAAATCCAATATACGTATAGGTCTATTTTTAAAAAAATTTTGCATCATAGTGTTCTTACATCAGAAAGAACATATGATGTTTATCCTGTTGGAACTGGCTTATTTCAGTGAGCAAAATGGTCTCAAGTTGTGATCATTTTGTTGCAGATGGTAGGATTCCATTATGATTTGTTTGTTTTGCCCTTGATAACAAATTTACCTGCATGAGGGATCACCCCCTCCTTCCTTCCTGCCCAAGTGATTGCAATGGTATAGTCATTCATTTTATCATTTCATGTTTAATTTGCTGATACATAAAAGTGTCATGATATAATAAGTGTAGGAAAAGGAAGAAAATGCAGTAACTTAATATGAAAATGTAATTAAGGTAATAATGTGGTCTTACTGTTATTCAGGAGTAAGAGCCATGCTGTAAACATCCATTATTTTCCAGTAAGCTAATCTTCCTGTAGAGTTTACTCTCTCTCTCTCTCGTGTATTATTTGTCATATATCAAAGAGAACATGATACTTGTCATTTGGGGAGTGGCTTTATTTCACTAAGCATGATGATTGTAAGCTGGGTCCATTTTATCACAAACAGTAAAAAGAAATCTAGTAGTTCTAAGGGTGAGGCTAATATTTAACTTCCTGTTTAAGATTTAGAGGATTTCGTTAAAACGGAGAGGATTGTGGCCCTAAAGATGAGTTCTATAAACACTGTCTCTGGTGACTAGGTCTTTCTTATATATTTTATTTATTTTATTTTCAAGAATGGTCTCCCGGCTGTTGACTTACTTCCCAAATACCCTCTACAGCTGAGACTGGATCAGGCCAAAAAATTACGTCGTCCACTTGGGTGGCAAGGACCCAAATACTTGAACTGTCACTCGCTGGCTTCCAGGGTCCACATTAGGATCAATCTGGCGTGAAAAGCAAAGCTGAGTTTTGAACCCAGGCACTCTACTATGAGATGTGGGCACCCCAAGTGATGTCTGTTCTTATTCTATTTTATTTTAATTATTTTATGACACAGTTTAATAGGCATTGACGTTTCCTCTCCTCCCCCTCCCCCCCCATTTATTTTCACATTGTGAAAGCTCCCATGAACAATACTGCCTCCTTTACAGGACTGTGATCCAAAAATGCCCTACATGCCTGATCAAATTTCTGTAAAGACAATTGGCAATGTGAAAGTTACAAGGATCCTATGCGAACTGGAAAACATGGTCTTTGTGGCAAAAGAAGTCTGAATGATCCCATTCAATCCAACTGTGACATGAGGATAACATTTTTCACCAGGGCCACAACCACCATGCCTAAGCCTTTCAATGGAATCATGACTCGTAGTTTTACTCCCATTGTTTGTTTGTCTATTCTTAGTGCCCTTC
This sequence comes from Ochotona princeps, assembly GCF_030435755.1. Classification (NCBI taxonomy): domain Eukaryota; kingdom Metazoa; phylum Chordata; class Mammalia; order Lagomorpha; family Ochotonidae; genus Ochotona; species Ochotona princeps. The sequence continues at coordinate 11,777,548 of NC_080856.1, read as the reverse complement.
TCTGTCACCTCATTCCATTTTATGGTCCCTGAAAGAGAATCATGTACTTAATGGAAGGTGGCTGTGAAAAAAAAAATCACTTCAGAAAACTATCCTTTGACCCACTATCAATATGAGGTATTAAAGACAAAGTGCAGCACTTGAGGCAGGAATTTCGTAAGGTTTAGGTGAGAATGTGATGATTAGGAAAATGGTAAAAAAACTCAAATAAATTCTAAGTTGAGCTTGAAAAATTGAAAAGGTTCTTAAGTTCTGTCTGATGCATAAAGGGGTAGAAGCAAAGGAATTACATTCCAAAGCCAAGAAAGAGGGTGTACAAAAGCTGCTGATCCACTTGACATAGTTCATAGCCTTTTGCAAAGGAATAAAAGCCTGTTGAGCAGGGAACCAAAAGATCTCATTATAGGATGAAGCCAAGCCATATTAAAGCTTGTGCACTAGTAACTATGTCTAAAAACAGCCTGCTGTTTTATATTGAACCAATACATTTCTTAACTTGGTAGGTTGCAGGGTAAAGAAGTACAGAGCCTGTCTGCTGGATGCTATGCCAATTACAGATGTGGCAGAGTGGTGTCAAACACCTACAAACAGGATCGCAAGCAATCTTAGAGTGAAACAAAAGAAGTTTTAAAATGTCACCTCAAAACCTGGAAAGCACAGTGCATCGTGTGTGTTTGATTCTGAGTCCTGAAATCACTGTTATTATAGAATTTAATGTGGAAATCACAGGATCCCTCAATCAGAATGTGCAATTCTTTCAAGGACATGAATAGTGCCGGAGAGATAAGGAGAGTGTTAAAAGTAACACCCTCAGATGACAAGGTGTCTCTCTGATCAGCTCTGTAGAAACTGCGTTTTGTTGGTTTCAGAGTAAAGGATGAGTAAAATCATCCAGGAATGCATGTTCTATTCGATTTTGTTAGATCATCAGAATCATTGGACATATTTACACAATTACATTTTAGTAAACTATTATGCTGGCTTAACTATAATGGATATTCTGGCAGAAAGTACATTAAATCACAATGCAAAAGCAGTTTAGCTTGTGAGGACATTTCTTATCTAATTATTCAGAAATTAATGAATAAAATTAAATTCCAATCACTAAAGAAAATGAAACAATGGTGGGAATCAGAACCGCAGATTAGTTAAAGCAAAGACATGCAATGCATAACAGAATTAAAGCATTTCTTTTATTCAAACTCAGTGCTTAAAAAAGAACAAATCCATCATCTTGAAATTTGACTTGTAGCTTGGCATTAAAAATAATATGAGTAGAATTTTCAGTGGGGTAAGCACAAAACTAGTTCAAGTTGTGTCACTCTCAATTACTGTACTCAGGTGGCGTACCCATTAAAATCCCCACTTGTGGGTTCCGCTCACTATGCAAATGGGGTCATTACCTGGAGAATTTAATTGGTTATGACACTGGGAGTGGGACTTTTCCTTTCAAAATAAACCTACTTACACACAATTTCAGTAGAAATTTGATTGTTAGATGTACTTTGGATTTTTTTGCATCATAAATATTTACTAAAATTAGACTGTTCTTACTATTTCTTATGAAGAATTCAAAATTGAAGTAAGTTCCTTTGATACAGATTTCTATTTGTTTGTCCATGAGCCTAGTTAAAACAGATGCTTTGTAACTACTGCTTCTCATACATTAAAAAAAAATACTGTATCTCTTTCAAACCAACCATCACATGCATGCACAATTCCAATAAAGGTTTTCACAGTTTCACAGCTAGCATCTTCTTTCATCACTGTCCCATTACTATTCAATTTCAGAGACATTTTCCCTTCTTACCCTCTTTTGTCACATTAAACAAAAATTACAGTTAAGGAGTTAAATTTGGGGCAGGGATTTGGCTCAGCCATTGAGTTCCACTTAAGACATTTGCATCCCCTTTTCAGGATGCGTGGGTTCAATCTTGGCTCTTTGAAAACTCCAGATCCCAGCTGCTGTGCACCCTGACGGCTCAAGGAGTTGGGTCCTGGACACTCCTGTGGGAGACACGCAATGGGTTCCTGCTTCCTGAAATGCATCCAGCTAAGCCCCCGCTGTTTCAGATTTTCAGGGAATGAACTAATGACGGAGACTGTCTCTATTTTTAAAAGAAAATGAAAATAACCACAGAAAACGTTTGTGAGAGAATGAGTCTGTCCTTTTAGATGTTTTCTATACACGGCAGAGGAGATGTGTCCATAGCACTTGCGAAGTTTGTTATTGGTCAGTGTTAGTGACAGTTCTACGAAGACCATGAGGTTACTGAATTTCAAGTGAAACAAATAGCAAGACAGTGTGAGTCGTGTAGGGGCTGCCCAGATCCACCATTTGTGTTCATTGATTGTGGCAACTTCAGCTGCAGAACCCTACTAACTGCAACATAAGAAGGATATTGATAAAGGTCTGAATTTACGGGGACCGCTGAACATTGCAGTATGCTTTTATGGAAATAATATTAAACTGAGCATCAAGGAATTTATTTCCTAGACATTGGCTTTAACAGCAGTTCCCAGAGTGAACCTGGGGTAGGAACTGGGTTGCTGTAAGTATTGATGGGAGAGTCTCAGAAAAGCACTAACATTTCCTTGAAGGAACAGGATTAATGCCATCTAAATTTTTATTACTATACCAACTTGTACAACAAGCCAAGATTTTATTGCTGGTTTATCTGGACCTAAAGAGAATATTTTTCCTTTAATGTACAAGAATATTCTAAAATCTAAGAAAAACTAGTTCTAAGAATATAGAAGAAGAAATACTACAAATTCATAACTGAACCATTGGGCAGAATTTTTAACATCTGTAACTATGGGAAATTTCCCATAGAATATCAAATATGGATCCAAGTCCCTGACATTCATTTTTCTATGATATTTCTAATTGTGCCCGGAGGATAAGAAGGAGTTGGCGCATCCAATAAATATAATCATTTACATGCACAGAGTTCCCTTTGAAGTTAATAGCACCTATGGAAAGGGGAGTTATGCACCACGAAAACCAAGTTCAATGTGAATCTAGTTCTTTCTTTTTAACATGCAGTGGCATTGCCAATGCATTTGGATTTTCTTACTGCTTATCTTTCCTTTGTATGGATGTTTTAGTTGGAGTTGAGTGAAATGCTCCATGTGTAGCAGAAAGATAGGCAAAAAAATAGGAGATGATGATTGGCAAGCACACAACCAGGGACCAGCTTTGTAAGATAGCATCCCAAAGTGATAGGGCCTGTAGCCTGTTTAACTTGTTCAACACATCAATTTTTTTATTTGATCTTCATAACATAATGATTGTTCAAGGACGTATGTTTTGAACCTCCATTTTACAGATGAAAGACCGGGATAAGGTACTTGAGTTTATTTATTAGTTAGTGATAACCTGAGAAGCCTAGTTTAGACTCCTACATCTTGTGTACTAGATCAGTGTATTTCCTATTATATCTTAACATATTACCTAATATGGTAAATGCATTTTGTCCAAACTGCGCTTCTTGAAAATGTGTGGGACCATGGGAACCCGAAGGCCTGAGCTGCTTGACTTCTTGCCTCCCGTTTGTCGCAACTGGACTGAAGATCCTGATTTGGGTCAACAAGAAAAATGGAAAATCATAGCTAGTTGTGCTGCTTGTATCTCTGCATGTACCGACTCAAAAAACAGGCAACCCACAGTGTGAGGCTGTTCTGTATCTACTTAGCCATGATGCTCTTTCCCCCTCAACAGAGGAGGACTCAGAGTTTGATGGTCATCACGTGATTTGTATTGTTCACTGTGTATCCCTCCACTTCCCTTTTTTTTTCTTAAGATATATTTTATTTAAAAGAAATTTAAAGATAGGAGAGAGAAACAGAATGGCATACCTTGCATCTATTGGTTCACTCCCCCAATTGCCACAATGGCTGGGACTGGGCCAAGATGAAACCATGAACCAAGGAGTTTAATCAAGGTCTCCCATTTGGGCGGAAAGACCCGAAGCACTTGGACCAGCTTCAGCTACTTTTCCCAAGCCATTAGCAGAGATCTGGATCAGAAGTGTAACTGCTGGAACATGAACCGGCACCCAGATGCTGCTGTTGTAGACAGTGGTTTTACATGGTGGAGTGCAATGCCAGCTCCTGGTGTCTGTACCAGCCCCCTTGCTCTCTGGTTTGTTGCTGGCTTTGGCTGATATTAGCCACTGACAGACAGAATGTGAGAGAAGTGTACTTCTTGGCCCTCTCCCTGACAAGCTGTGGTTTGACAATTGCCTTACTGCTCTGCATTTGTAGTTCCCAGACAGTGGCTGCTCTCTTTCAGTGGGTTCCTCCTCCTCCTCCCCTCCATTAGCCCTTCAGGCATAGGGAAGTAATGATGTCCTACTGTTGCTAGATTCTGTCACTTCAAACTCCCTTGTTGATTTCCTTAAAACTGATTGTTCTTTTACAAACAGTGTCTTTTATTAAACTCCCTTCAATTAAGGCCTTTGAGTGAGCCATCTGTTTCCTGCCAGTATACTGACTAATGAGGTGCTGAAGAAGAGTATGTGTGTGTGTGCAAAGGCACACGCTTTCTGAATCCAATGCTGTTATCACACATTCTAAGGTTTATTAAAATTATGTCAGTTCTTGTGGTTTTCTGTTTGTTTATGAACAGTTATTCCTAAATAATATTTCAAGAACTACATTAGACAGTCCAGAAATCTACTAATTTTGGGTTCCATGTTCCTGCATCCTTCAGTCTAACTCTTGACATAAAAATTTGGGAATGTCACAGGAAAAGAAAAAGGAAGTCATTATCAGGACGACCCCCCTAAAATTTACAGCTGCGTTGACAGGACCAGAGGCAGTGCAGTTTTCCTTTGTAGCTCATTACCTAATTATCTCAGCAACATTATCAACAAAGGCAGATGCACAACAGAAATTCCAGACTGGAGGTTCATCTCCCAGAATGCCCACTTTGGGCAATCTATAGAAATATAAGGAGCGGCAATAAAGCAAGTTGGTATGAAATTGGTATGTCCTTGGTGTTAAACATTCCTGAACTAAAGCAGGTCCCATATGAAGTCTTAAACATCCTGTTCTGCTAAGTTAGCAAACTTGCAATATTTTAATTGATGCCAGAGACATTCACCAAGTTAATCAAAGAGCTTTTCCTTAACACCTCTATGGATGGTCTCTTGCCTGGGAGTGATGATAACATGGTCAGTTATTAAGTTCTTAATTTAGTAACAAAGCAGGTATATTACTTTAATAACATTGAAGGCAGAAACAGAGATAGGCACACATACAATGAAAGGAGAGCAAGTCTTCCCCATGAAAGTAGGGGATGCTTTCTTGAACAGAAGCTGTTTGCCTTGGATTTGGAGAAAGAGTGACTTTTCATTGATGCTTTCTGAAGTTAGAAAAGTGCAGTAAATAAAGCAAGGCAGGGAGGTTAGGGAGAAGCAGAGCCGAGCCCAGAAGGCAGCGCTTTGGATGCCTTGGTAAAGGCTGTGTCCTGGTCCTGGTGGGGAATGTGAAGCTTCTTGAGGGTTTTAATGGAGGAAGTGGTGAGATCAAATTTATTTTGGGGGCTGGAGAGTAGCTGATGGGCTCAACAGCAGGTGAAGAAGGAGCATGAATAGCTCAAACGCTGCATTTGTGTATAAACACAGATGAAGCAAGTCGTGGGTACGAGCAAAGACACCGACTGCGGGGACAGCTAGGGCAGAGGGAACTAAATTAAACCCAATTTCTGGGAGACAATTTTAAACATTATCCAAAGTTAAACATGTCCAGTGTTTGCCTACAAATTTAACTTTATGAATATTAAATAAGTTCATATGTTTTAGGACACATCTATTTCCCCTAAACTAAATAAATTCAAAATGCTTTTCTTAAGCTTTCATTATTCTTGTTTAAATGCACATAAAACACTTTCTAGGTGGTGTCAGCAATGTTGGGAATCTTCCTCTCAGTTCTTACTAAGGTTATTTGTGGGGCAGTGGTAGAAATCTGTGTTGCTCAGGCGATGAACAAGTCAGATAAACGCCAGGGTTAAACCTTCAGTTCTCTGCTATAGCAAGATAGTCTCCTGCCGGAGGGTTGGGAAAAGTGTGAAAAACAGAAGCTAGTACCTAGCATGTAAGAGATATTCTATGATGCACTTACTGATTTTGAAGTGGATGAATAATTTAAGGAGTACCTATGCATGTAGAGGGCACATAGAGTTTGGTAATGTACAAAATCAGATAGGTAGTACCTGCAAGCATTCGGGGTGACTATTACTAGTGCAGTAATGGAAGGAGAGGAAACTAAATTGAATCACTAGCTGGTCATGGGGAAATAACCATTCGGTTAAATGAATTAGTCTGTACCTGGTTTTCCAGTCCCAAGTCTTAGCTCTTCTATGACCTGGTGTGCCTTCAGAAACTCCGAAATCAGTCAATTTTCCAATATTATTTTGCTGCCAGTCATGTCCTTTTGTACAACCTCATTCAGGTTCTCAACAGAGCATACTTCATGTAGTAAGGGACAATATTCACTGGCCCTAGGAGATTGTCTAATTTGTCTTATGTCCCAATAAAATGATCACATTTTACTTCATTTTCACAATAATCTACAGATCATATAATGAATTCTTTTTAAGAATCATTTTATTGAAATGTAAATGTATTTTAAAAAGATGTATTAATTTATTTGAAATGAAAAGTTACAGAGAGAGAAACGTACACACACAGAGATCTTGCACCTGCTGATTCACTTCCCCAAGTGGCCTCAAAGCCCAGAGCTGGGCCAGACAGAAAGCCTGAAGCTAGGCTGGGCCTCCTATGGGAGTGCAGAGCTCACACAGCTTGACTGTCTTTCGCTGTGTCTCACACACTTTAGTAGGGAGGAGGATTGTAGTTGGAGCAGACAGCACTTGAACCGACGCCTGTATAGGATGCTCATACCACAGGTGAGGACCAGAAGTGTCACAACCCTGGCTCCTACATTGTAAATATACGAATTCACCTTACAAATACTACCAAGATGTTCGGGTCTTTAAAAGAGAGGTGCTCACCAAGAATACTGAGGAAGAAGGAACAGAACCAGGGCCAAAGCAAGACACTGGTTCCTTTTGTTCCTGTGGCAGTGCCCACCTCTTGAAGCAGTTTCAATTTCACCTGGTGACTATATTATTATATAGAAGCTCAGTGCATTCTGTGGGTGTATTATTAATCATTTCTTCTTCAAATAAGTGCATGCCCAGATAACTATTTCCATGGGAAGTAAGTTAGTACTTAACAAAACATTGAATTTTAATATATTTTTTAATTTCAACAAGTGCAGTTTTGAAAAGTATCAAAATTCTTGAATATCATGGTAACAAAATGTTATGTTTATTTAAAAATCCCCATTATTTGTAGTTTGGCAGACTGACTTCAAGAACTTTTTCTAAAAGAAAAAAAAAGTATGGTAGGCTAATACATTGCATAATTACATTCCAGGTTTGCATTAATAAAGTATTATACTTGTAAGTTTCACAACCAGAAGTAGCACTGCGGTTGTCATAAATTACAGTATACACAATTTGATTGTTACCGAGTAGACATCTGCCAGAAACATTTCAGTTTAGCATGATAAATTTACCTTAGCCCTGTCAAGAATCACATTACAATGCTAAAGTATTGCTTTGAATATATGTTGAAAAACAGAAATAAATTTGTTGAGGTAAGGTTTCAAATCCCCTCAGGATCATGTCATTACTGGTATTGTGGCTAGGCACACGTGAGCTCAAGTTCCTCTGTGGGGGATTTAGCACTAGTGAATGTCACTCATTTAATCAGGACAGCTAAAGAAAAGATATTGTTGACTGTGGGTGATACAAGGAGTTTATCAGCTTCACAGCAAGGATTCCAGCATACTCAATTTACATAAAAGTATAAGGATATTTAAAACATAATCCCTTTCCAAACCACTTAAACATATTCACATGAGAAATAGCTTATTTGCAGCTCTTTTTTTCCTGTTGCCTTTTTAAAAAAAGTTCCATGAAAGATTGAGCCTAATACTTAATACTAAAGGTTGTCTTTTCCTGAAAACAACGAATTGCAACCTTTGTTCAAATAGTGAGATTTGCATTTCCTTGCGTATGCAGCACAAAGATCATTGCAGTATAGACAGCATGAGACATCAACAACCGACAGATTGTCCCAGCCTCACTCAGGAACTATTGAGACGTGTATTTGTGGAGTGTTGAGGAGCCCAAATAGACCCCAGTCTCCTAGACAGCATGCATGCCTTGGAAACGCCAGAGGAAATTTTACCCTTAAATTCTTGAAAGACCTGTGAATTCTATCAAGAATTTGCTGCATACTCTGGAAAGATTTTACGGTGTATACATGACCACATGCTAGGACTCTTATATCCGCTGCAACTTTTAAATTCTAAGTTGTGGAATAAAGACTACTGCCTTAGTAACACCAAAGGGCCAGATCCACGCGGGCGAGACTGTGAGCAAGGTTCACACTTTAACTAGCATAAAATTTAGCTGCCACTTTCATTTGAGAAATATGGCAGATAAAAGCAGCTTCAATATGCACTATTGCATTAATGTAGATGCCGCATCGATACATTAAATTTTCCCCTCTCAACACCATGCTCTAAGAAAGTAGTAAATGTATTATGTTTGCATGATACTGATTTGACATGTAGTCTGAGAAATAGATGAAATGTTGTATTTCTAAAGGACTTGGCTTATGAAAAGTCGTATTTGAAGGAGTGTGGAATCAATTCTCAGGAATAGTTTATGGTCCAGGAACTGTTACAAGGTAATGGGAGAACTTGGTGTATGTACATATGTTCTGACAAAAGAAATATTAATATACTATATTCAGCCTCAAGGGAGAAGAATCAAAATCATGCAGCCACTTTCTAAGTTCATATTTATAACATGTCAACAGTGTTCATTTAATCTAAAAGTTCTGTTCGTGCCATTTTCAGTTTGTCTTTGTCTTCTGGTCACATCTAACTCACATAAAAACATTGATTTTTTAAAAATCATATTGTAGTGAATCATACATTGGAAGTTCTTAGAAAACTCTGAGGGGCTGGCAATGTGGTATAGCTGGTGAAGTCTTTGCTTGCAACGTTGAAAATATGAATGGGGATCCTTAATGGTGTATCACAAAATGGTGAATAAAATAGCAAATCGTGACACAGTCAACAATCATATCACTGCACATTGTTGCCTAACACCCACATGGACACCTGGACTGGACTCACGGTGTCCTGGCTTAAGACTGGTCCAACCCAAATGGCAGATCTCTTTCTGTCTCTCTCTTTTCCTCTCCTCTTTTTCCATCTATGTCTTTCCAATAAATCTGTAAAAATTTAAAAAATTAGGAAATGTGTATTGGTTACCCAGGATAAAGTACATGTCCATTAAATGAAGAATTTCTAGAAAGTTTAAAAAAATACCCAGAAAGAAACAGTGCAATGTAACTGAATGCAAAATAAAGAGATAGAAATAAGTTTTAACTAATAAAGCAATACATTGAATAAGTAGATCACGAGTAAATTTCATTCATTTTTTATGTGAAAAATAATGCAAGAATGAGTAGATAAACTTAGGTGGGTAGTGTTGAGGAGTGATGTATTAGGTTGTTGATACAGTTTCAAACAATTTATGGACTATGGCCAGGGTCAGGTTTCACCAGATAAGATGAAGAGGTTTGGCACATCCATGCGGCTCTCCGAGTCTTCCCCGATGGACTGCACATGCTCTCAGGCCCAGACTCACACAAGCACTCCGAAGGTGGTTTTGCAGGATGACCTCGCGGCACCGTGAGAATGTAAGTGATGGCACCTTGATCTTGTCCCCCGAGAGTCACATGATTTATGGAATGCTCTCTTGGAAGTCACGCCTTGCAAATGCATGAATCATGGATTTTTAACTACGAAATAATCATTTACGTAGGGACCCCTCACCAAGGCTCATTCTCCGAGCATGAAGGTACTTTTGAAAAAGAGATTTTCTTTTTCTTACTCTCCTTCGCTCACAGTGCATCCCAGTGAAGCTAAGTGATCCGTGAACAAGCTGTTTCAACATTTTTCTCTCAAAGCCCCACTCATTGCTCCACCCACATTTAACCCAAATGATCACTTTTGTCTTCCAAAGATAATTACCTATGTGTAATTAGTGTATGTCCTTCCAGAATTTCTTTAAATATTAAATATACTGATTTTCACATATTGGGTTTGCAAATGGGGTTTCTACTACATAGGTATTAAGATACAAATTCGTATTCACACACTTATTATATGAATCTTGTGGTAAAGATAAAGAATTTATTACTAACAGAAATATCAGCTTGCAGAGTAACAGGCATCTGCACCCATTGGCTGAGCTCCGCTTTCTCATAGGATGACACAAAGACACAAATGCCCGTGTAGACAGATCATGGAGCTACCCACATTTAGGAAACATGAATATTTTCTATGGGGTGGTAGGCCAATGTTTTTCACTTTTGCCTTGGCCAAAGAGACTGTGTTAAATTGTAACATAGCCAAGAATGACCTGTATTGCAGGAAGAAATACTGCATCTTCCAAAGATATTTGTTGATTGATACAAATATTAGCTATCACTCAGATCTGTTACAATGTAAGTATGCTGAATCCAGACCCAACTTTGTGAAAGGTTGGACAGTGGAGGCAAGAACAATTAGGAAGTTCATTATAAAAGTCTATCTATTCTGTCAATTTAAAAAATGTACCATTTTTTATTTCAGTCTAATTGCAATCATCTCTGTATTCTTACTTTTTTAAAAAAATGGAAAGATAAGAAATAAAATTAAAATACAGTTCAGAATCCAGTGAAAGGCTTTGTTATTTAGAATTCCACCAATATGTAAGGAAAACAAACTATTTTAAAAGAGGTGCAGTAATTCATAGCATAGCCCTTAATTTCCTATTTTTTCTTGTTAAATGGTATAAGGTGTAATTTTTGAAAGGTTTCAAAATTTGAATAAGCTGTTAGGCACAATTAGTGAAGGACAGTGTAATCAGGCCATGGAGGACTTTCTTTTTTAATATTGTATACTTTTTACTTAGATTGTCATTTATCTAGTAATACGAATTCAAATAAGGTATACACATATACAAACCAGATCTCCATATTCAGATAGTAAAAAAAAAAGGAAAGAATAAAAACATTCTACATGTGCTTTTTAATTTTTAGTAATTAATTTGAGAGGCAGTGAAACACAAAAAGGGAAAGTTCATGGGTGGCCACATCATAGAACAATGTTTTGTCTTTAAATTTGCGTTAGATATATGGTGAAAAAATTAGCAAAGAGGTAATATAGCCTGCCTTAAGCTGTTTTCCCACCAAATAACATCCTTACAGAAACGTATAGACTTAATGAGAAATTCCAAAGACAGCAGTTAGAGCTCTTCCTATGCAGTTGCTCTTCAGTGTCTTTGCTAACATGTTACATGGTCTATGTGTCAAAAACCAGACAACCGACATTGGTCTATTCCTGGTCAATACCGCCTTCACTTTGTATGGATTGTGCCATTTTCTTCATGATATTCTTGTTCTGGTTCATGCTCCAGGCCAGCTAGCAAGTTGCTGCAGCAGTACCATGCAGTCGTCCCTGATCTGGGATGACTTTTCCAGCATAGCACCATGTTTCATGACCTTGACAATCTTGAGGAGCATTGGCCAGGATACTATGATGATAGTCCACTGAGGAAATGAGAGAAATGCTTGCATAGCTGCTTCATGAACACATTCTTCCAGGGTAACGTTACATGTTAGATACAACAAACTATCAGTTTAAGATTGAAGACTAGGACCAGGGAAATGCAGTCCGAAACATTAGGTAAAGCAGAGATTCTCCAAATATGGTCCATATATATTTCTGGGCTCAGGACAATTTTATGGTGGAGCCCACAGAATGAAACTAATTTTTGCAGTAATGTTAAGATGTTATCTGATGCTTTTGCTTTATGTTGATATTTGTTTTTTTATGGTGCAAAGCAATGGTAAGTAATAGTGCTCCTGAATTTGACATTGGCACCAAAACGGACAGAGTCTGTGTGTTTCATGATGGTACAAGCTGACATTGAGAGGAAGAAATTATTTTACTTAAGAATTACCATGGATGAAGCAGCAGCACTTATCAATTGTATTGATCTTGATCTATAATCACAAGAGGTAGTAAATATCCCGTTGCATAAATTTGAAAAGCACTCACGTATCTACCATAGAACAGTCAGTCATCTTGAGAAAAATATTTGTGAGGCTGAGTTGTGAGCTGACCAAATCACTTTCGTCACTTACTATCTGAAACAATTAGTGACAGAAAACCTATGTTTTTCCTAATTTGACATTTTCTTGAAAATGAATAAGTCTGTCTCTTCAAGAAAAAAAGCCATCAGTATTTATTGAGAATAATGAATATTGCATTTTCAAGGAAAGATCAGAATTTTAGAAAACATATCTGTTACTCAAAACCTTTTTAAATATAAGGTTAGTGGTGACAGCAATGAATGCATTTTAAAATAGTTTGTAATGAAATGTATTGTTTGTAATGAGATGTATCAGCAAACCAAATTTCTTAGACTAGTGAATGATGTTTAAAAATCATGTAAGGATAAAAGATAATTCAAAGTACAAGATAGGCCAAGAGATTTTAATGCAACAGGAATAAAAGTTTACTGATATTGTCTCACATTCCTACCTGTTATTCAACTAAATATGTGTGTGTGTGTGTATACAATGTCTGTATCTATGGCAAATCAAAGAATATCCACAAATATTTGAAAAGTTTATCACAATTATCTTTCTTTTTAAAACAACGTATGAATATGTCATGTTTCATCCAATATAAGACATTGCAACAGAGCAAAAACCAAACAGAAATTAGAATGTTCTGCTATCTGTTAAGCCAGATATAAAAAGCAATTTCCAAAAATATGAATAATGAAAGTGTTCTTTTTAAACTTTTTTATTTGCAAGAAATAATGTATTTTCATAAAAGTGTGACTTCTTTGTTAATATATAATGGGTTTGTTATTTTTAAGTAGGTAAAAATGTAGCAGTAGTTTCTTATATGTAAACTATGGATGTATAAAATAACCATTAGGCTTTCTTTTTTGAATTCTCAATAATGAATTTTAAGAGCATCCAGAGATCCTGGGACCAAATGTTTGAAAACCTGCTCAAAGGCCAGTTTGGATCAGGCTGCTACCTTTTATGTAAAGCTTTAGTGGCTTTTTAGGTTTGAAAGTAATGAAAGTCATTCAGCAAAAAGAACAATTGAGGTGAATTCAGGAATTAATAAGGGACTATGACCAACCACGACAAAAACAACATTATTAGGCAAGATAGCCATTTTGAGATGAGGTGTTCATATATTGTCTGTAAGAAAACAAAGCTTTTAAATAATCAATTTCTAATTTTATATATATAAAAAAAACACTTCTCGACTCATTCTCTCAATACACTAATGCTTACTGGTGGTTGCCTCTAACTGAAGCAATGAGCTTGATCTTACCCATCTTTATTCTTCCTCTTGTAATTTTTACTTCCCACATTTCTATATTTTATGCCACAAAAATACTAAAAAAATACATGGAGGGCAAATGTTTTAAATTTTTAAAATTGATTATTCATTTATATGGGTATCCCATATGATACAAAATGAACAATCAATCAGACTGAACCTATGTAATTCTTTCAGTCAGTTAAGTTTGCTTAAGTGTATTTATTCATGGCTTCCTCAAGCTCGTTAGTAATTACAGATGTTTTCACTTCTTTCAATCATTTAGCATTTTAACAATAGAACATACTATGCTTTAGTTTTAAAACACAAAGTATCATATCACTGCTTTATATTTATTGACTTTGAATATAAGGCAATAAATGAAAATCATTGGGTTAAATAGATTTAAATAATGGCTATTGATTTAAATTGTTCTTGTCATGAGTTTCTGATCATTAATAAAAATCAAGAATTGGTAACATCTGATTGCACATGATTTGAGGGGTTGGACTTAAGTAATAATTTGACTATAATAAGAATTTTTTCATTTAGTGTGTTTTTATTGCATTCTTTTTTATCAGAGAGCAAGATGATAAATTAGAACAGCAAAATTAATTTTTAAATACTCTTACCTCAATATTTGGCAAGTCAGCAATTCTATAATCTATACAAGTTGAAATTTCAAAAGAAGTTTAAAGTGATCTATAAGACTTCCTGTTTCTTTCCTGCAGTGAAACCAGATTGTAACATCTTTGCTCTACACATCAACAGATCTAACAGCAGAAGGCTGTGGTTGCTTAAAAACGCTGCTCCATGTATGGTTTTAATTTCTTTCATTTTTCATAGAAAAACAGTAACCAGCCGTATTTTATAAAATTTAATCCAATCCGCTCCTCTTTTCTCTAAGCAGCTGTGGGTGTTTTTGTTCTTTACAAATGCACGTTTGGAACACTTGTCATGAATGGTATGGCACTGTCTATAGCATCTTTTGTGGCACTTTAAGGAATCAAATGTTGACATCACTGACAGTAACTTCAGTTTTTGAATTTCTCCTACCTAGCCTGACGTCTGATAAACAATTGTGTCTTGGTGGTATGCCTGGGAAATATCCTTGTGCAAATTTATTTTAGAAAGTTTTGTTTATGATCCTTTCAACGTCCAACAGAATACTCTCCTAGGTCCTGTATTTATAGCAATTACAGTTGCTTTCTTTTGTGGACAACTCAATAACTAGTGTCTCCATATTTCCTAAATGGGGGGGCAGGACTCAGCAGCAAAGGACTGATTTTATTGTAGGTATCTATGTGAATCAGAAGGAATTCATAACCTTAAGACATGTATGAATGCTGAAATTCAGCCCTTTGTTTCTTCCCTTTGTTTCTCAGTGTTCTTCCATATTTCACCAACTATTTCGCTTTGTTTTTTGTTTCTTTTACTTGGTTTGCATCAGTATTCATATCCTCATCTAAGAAGACTGCCTGCAACATGCCATGAGGTCAAAAGTCACAAGCTTTCTGTGACTTTGCTAGGCTTTTCAGCATTGTTAGCTAAGCCCATTGACCTTATATTCATAGTTGTTGTTGAACAACTTAAGAAACACTATGGAAAAGAACTATTAAGAGGTTGTTCAACACATGATGGCTATTCTCCTTAAGTAAAAATCGAGGCGGTCTAAGGAAAGTTGTACTTTCAGCTTTTTAAAATCTCACTGCCTGGTTTGATCAATTTGTCTATCCTTGTAGGGGTGCCGAAGAGGTCTCATTTTCATGTTTATTTCTCCTAACTGGAATAAAACTTCGTGAATGCCTTCATTCAACTTTGCTCCTACATACATTTTTATTTTAATCAAAAGCTTTCTTGGAGTGAGTGAATGCCACCTACAGAGCTAGTTTATGTCTTTAAAAGCTTTGTTTATCACCCAGAGTGATGATCTATCATAGAGGATTCATTTTGGTTCAAGGACATATTATTGTCTTGATTGGACTTTTACATCAAAGGAAAGAATTAAAGGGTTCTGATGAAAACTTCCCACCTGACACACAGGTGGCTGAAAGTGTGTGCGATCCTTTCTTGGGTCCTTTTGTCACCTTTCTTAGCTTTCTTGTTTTGAAACATGATAATAGTAGTGTTTGAGTTTTCTGGGGATTTTTGTTCTATATTGCATGCTGTGAAAGGATTTTTCTAGGTTCTGCTTCTGGGCTCCCTCTGATCTTGTGATGTTAAACACGCTGCCGTCTTCCCTCGGCATTACTCTCATCATTTTCTTCTCCACTTGTTCCACTTCTGTCCTGTGTATGTGGGAGGGGGCTGTATAGAAGATGTGAGAGGAAATTTAGTAGAATGGCAGAGTAGGGGGATGTCAGGGAATCACACTGCTGAAAAAAAGGCCTCCACAACTTCTAAAGAAAAAAAGGGTAGGCTGTACTGGTCTTTGCATTTTTTTTTCAACATACCCACAAAAGTTAACTTTTTTTCCAATGGAGCCTTTAAAAAAGAGATATTGTCACTTATCTTTGAATTTTGATATCATCTGGTCCCTGGAGTGATGTTCCAAATTCATGAAAATTCATGGTTTGTTTTCTAAACACTGAAGAATGATTTATGTAACTCAAATCCCATATTTTCTGGTAAGACTAGTGTCATTTTGACCCTGAAGAACTGTATGAATTGTAATGAAAATAAATACTTCAATAAAGCATGACATCATATCTTGATTAATTTTGCATTGTGTGTGTTTAAAGAAATACTAGAACTTCATCCTGATAGTTTTAATATCTTGGTTGGCTTTTGCTCTCTCTCTTGCCCCAGGGTCATGTTTGGAAATTCCACTCAGTATTAGAACCAGATTTAGTCAACAACAACAACAAAGAAGAAGAATGCTGTATTTTTTTGCACTGGTTATCATTTTAGAATTGTTCTTCGAATAGTATATGTATATATATGCACATATATGTTTGTATACATATTTATATGCATGCATACAAATTCAGGTATATATGTGTATACATACAAAACCATTATGTGTTTCAATTGTATTTCGGTACAATTGACACAGAGAGAGAGACACATAGAGATTTCGGATTTTTTGAATCACTTCCCAAATCCCGTAGAGATGTGAGCTATGCTAAATTGAAGCTCAGATTTGGGAGTTCAGACCAGGTCTCCCATAGGGGTGGCAGGGCTACAACTACTTGGATCATCACCAGGTACCTCCTAGGGTCTGCATTAGCAGAAAGCTGGGATTAGAGACAGAACTGGCACTTCAATCCAGGCACTCTAAAATGGGATGTGGGTGTCATAATTGATAGAATGAAGTCAGCCCCAAGTGTTGTACAACTTTAGACAAAGAGGAGTTCTACTAATTCAAGGAAGGTTTTTGTTAAAACTCTAGGCCTTGAAGGATGGCTAGTATTTGCATTTTGTATACTCCCCTGGCTGGCCTGTCTGCATGATGTGTGTCTGGAAAATACCACTTAGCAGCCGTTCACACCTGCCTTGCTGATGTTTGACAGCCTGGCTTATCTTGTCTGGTTCACTCCATAATTCCTCATGAAGCTTGGCAGAGCCTTTTTCAGTTGTGTAAAGGTATTTTCTATGGGCTAGCTGGTGGTGTGTCTGTTTCTCTCTGGAGTTGTAGCTTTGTAAGGCTTAAATAAAAGGCTGAATTACTCCTATACCTGGAAGATTTGATTGCTGCACTTTGTCAACTCAATCCTACTATATCATTTATTTTATTTACAGCTGTACACAGACCTGATGAAAAGGGGCTCTGTAGAAATTCCACTAAATAAAGTGTCTTCTTTATTGTAACTCTTGCAATTGTATACAGAAGGCTTCCCTTGTAAATTCTCTTAAACATTCTCATCAAAGAAAGGAATAGACTCCTACATTCAAAAATGCAAACAAAATGACTCAGAAAATTTTGAATATTAAGGAAAGGTCCTGCATTGTCACGTGAAAGCTTTCATTACTTTTATAAAATCAATAGATCACCAACAAGTCCATGGCTTTCTTGTTTCTTCTTAAATCCAGGTCATACTAACCTTAATTTAGTAGAAATTCAGAATTGATTTCCTTGTCTTGCTAACCCCATTTTCCTGAAAGTGTTCTATTCCATAATCTTGACTTTTAAACTCTAGACTTTGAGTGAAAATTAGATATTAATCTATTTCTCTTATGATCTTGGTTTATTTGGGATACTGTAACAAAATGCCATGAATTAGACCATTGTTAAACAATAGACGTCATCATCTCACAGGCTGGGACACACAGGATCAAAGCCTCCACAGACCTTGCATCTAGAAATGGCTGGCCTCTTAGTTCATGATTGGTGACTTTTTACAGTGTCATTGTATGGAGAAAGGAAAATTCCCTTGGACCTATTTTTAAGGGCATTAATTCCATTTGATGTGTTTCTGCCTTTCAAAGGCACCAGAGCCTAATACCTTGGGCTATCCTATCCTTGAGAATAGTATTTTTTAAAATATGAATTTTGGAAGTGACATTTAAGTCGTGTATACATTGCTATAAGGAGTGAATCTCAAGGTGTTGGACAAGCATCCAGTGTTCCTTCCATAGTTTTTAACTTGAAAACCTATGGGAAGAAGGGGATATGTAGTTCATACTATTGCTGTCAGGTAGAAAAAATATAATGTTCTCCTATTTGCAGATAAGGTGACTGAGACAGGGAGTTTACAACACACCCCCAACGTTACAGCTAAATTGCTACTAGAATTCATGCTGCTCAATTCTTCAAGACCTCCAATTCATAATTACATAAACAAAACTACTTAACATTAAGCATAATTGCAACTCATCTCAATTAATCTTCTGCTCAAACGAATTGTTATTTTATTTATAAATATTGACAGAAAGTTTGATACCGGTGATAGCCTGAGGCCTGGATTTCATATTTTGGAACAATATCTATTCTTCAAAATATAGTCACTGTAATTTTTGGTCGCTCATGAAATATTTATGAATGCTAATGCCAATAAAAATAATGCCATGGTGATTAAACTCTTGTCATTAAATCTCTGAAAGAAGTAATTTGCACATTGATACACTGTCATTCAAAGTGTTAATTTACCCCATGTGGGTAACAAATTACTCCTGGATTCAAGCTAGGCCCAGTTGTCAAGATCCTGTAGTTTTTCTCCCCTGTAGCATTCACATCCAATCAGTTTCCAAGTTTTGTAAAGCTGTTTCCACAAAAGTCTTACATAGTCTTCATGTTCACTGCGTGATGCTAACACGGATACCACCTCAGTTCCATTCCATCTTATTTTTTGTTTCCTGTTCGCTGCATGTGACTGGTCTCTGCCATCATACAGCTTCTACCCTAGTCACCCTACACATCTGAGGAATGAGTCGTCTGAAAACATCCCTTGGCTTCTTTATTTGCTCTTTAACGCTCTTAAATTTCATGCAAATGCAGGGACTCTTTGGCCTTCTATAGGCTCACACTTGCTTCTACATTGTACAAGTCTTCTCAAATTCAGTACACTGTGGAATCTGCCAGAGAGCCTTCTCTAGACTGGCTCTGAGTAATCAGTTAATAGCGTGACTAAGGTGTTGAGATTAAAAAGCCTCCTGGGTGATTAAAATGTTTAATAGGGCTAAGGACCCTTCCTTAACATAGAGAAAGTGGTAAATTGCCATAGAAGAGAAAACAACTCCGAAGAATGTGGAAACTAGTACTAACTGCTGAATTTTGTTACTGAACAAGATCATGCTCTGCATTCTACTACGAAATCTCATTGTTCAATCTGCAAGTGCCACATGAATGAATTGGGCTAGGCTGATTTATTTGCTAGTAGCAACAGCAATGATTAAATACTGATGTTTCTAAACTTGTGAAGGGGTTTACTCCCGATTAACTCTAAGTTGAAAACATCATGCATTAATACACATTTAATACATCTAACCTTCTACATGATATTAAATATATATTATTTATATTATTTATATTATGTAAATTATACATTTAATACATCATGGCTTAGCAACATAGTGCACTATGCAGTGGCAGTTGTTTGCACCTATGATCATGAAGCTGGCTAGTGGCTGGAATTGGATGCTCATGTCTCTCTCTTTCTCTCCTCACTCTCAGTCTCTTTCACACCTATTTAAATAAAACCCCAATGGCCAGAGTTGAGCTAATCCAAAGCCAGGAGCCAGGAGCTTCTTCCTGGTCTCCCACACAGGTGCAAGGTCCCAAGGCTTTGGGCCGTCCTTGACTGCTTTCCCAGGCCACAAGCAGGGAGCTGCATGGGAAGTGGAGCAGCTGGGACAGCAGCTGGCATCCATATGGGATCCTGGTACATGCAAGGCAAGGATTTAGCCACTAGGCTGCCGCACCAGGCCCTAAAATTCTTTCTGTGAGGTCAAATAGGTAGTAGAGATAGAATAAGTCAATAACATATTGATTTCATCCGTAATTCAAAACCCAATTAATAGGAATAAACATTACTGCTAAATATTTTAAAGAAACGTACCTAGCTATAAATGATGCATAATTCTCAGTGTAAAAGTTGTAGACCCACACATATTACTGGAAAATATATTTAAATATACTCAACCTAGTGAAATGCTGAGAATAATTTTCCTAATAAAGTAATAAATATTTGCCTTGTTAATTTTTAAAGACTTCGACAAAGTCATTCTTCTAAAAATCTCTTGGTGTATTCTGAGGGCAATTGTAATCTCATGGATATGATTGCATTTCAAATAAATTGCACTTTGTGGTTACCAATTTATGAC
The DNA here is from genome assembly GCF_030435755.1 of Ochotona princeps. Lineage (NCBI taxonomy): Eukaryota > Metazoa > Chordata > Mammalia > Lagomorpha > Ochotonidae > Ochotona > Ochotona princeps. Next base: position 11,757,295 of record NC_080856.1, on the reverse strand, counting down.
AAAGTTTGAAGAACAACTTTACATGTTCTACAAATGTTATCAGAAAAATGTAACATTGGCCATTTATTCCTAAATAGGAAACTATTCTACCTTTTTTTTTTTTTTTCTGAAGACGTTGAAAACTTGGTACGTGGGGCCGGTGCTGTGGTAAAGCAAGCTAAGCCTCTGCCTGCAAAGCCAACACCCCATATGGGTGGTTATTTGAGTCCTCATTGCTCCACTTCCAGTGCAGCATCCTGTGTGTAGCCTGGGAAGGCAGCAGAATAAGATTCAAGTCCTTGGGTCCTTGACCTGGAGGAAGCTTCTGACTCCAGGCTTCAGATTGGCCCAGCTCTGGGCATTGTGATCATCTTGGTAGTAAATCAAAAGATTAAAGATCTCTCTTGCTCTCTCTCTTTTTCTCCTTCTTCCTTTGTAACTATGCCTTTAAAATAAAAATAATGAATAAATAAATCTTGAAACAAAAATGGTAAATAAAAATTTGGTAGAGACAATGCTGAGAAAAGTAATATTTCTACAGTTCAACATTATGGAATTAATTGACATGGTATTGAGTAACTAATATGTTTTAAAAAACGCAAGTTCTTAACCACCTCCTGTGACTACTTCATTGACATTTCAATTTTAGTTTATACACAGAACCGGCCACTACACACCTTAAAATGGCTATAGAGTACTATTCAGCTGTCTCATGTCTATTTTCATTTTAGTATTTAGCAGTTTATAGTGTTGAAGCATAATTTTGCTGAACTTGGCAGATTTTAGGATAGTCTAATCTGGGTTACAACTCTAACAAGGCATATGTCAACAACTGAGATGCAGAGCAGTTTTAGGAGGGGTGTGCAGAGTAATCTTTAGTACCTTAGTGAGGAGTAACTAATCTTTGTGTCCTACCTAGTAAGGTATGTGTGAGTTCATGCTGACCATTTCCTACCTGGTTCTAAGCTTTCCTTGTCAATTAACTCCATAATGTTGTAAATTGTCGTTGATGTCATGTTGTGGCTTTAAATTGATCAGGATGATATTCTGCCAGCTCTGCCTTCAGACCAGAGAGGTCTCCCCAAGAAACTGTTGAATTTACCTGGACAATAAGATGTTGGACTCTATGCTTGGTATACTCTTGCAATGAAAGAATCTTGACTGAATTTGAAATATAATACAGCAACAAGGTGGAGGAATCCACCGTGGGGGGAGGGTACGGGGAAGGGTTGGGGGATCTTCAGAGCCTATGAAACTGTGTCACATAATGCAATGTAATTAATAAAAAATATATATTAAAAAAATAAAAAAATTTTTCTGCAGTTCATTAATCATTTTGTTTCCCTCTTTTCAACTACTTCAACGTGTTTTGCCAGCATTCAACATTGGCAGAGTTGTGGACGTTTTTTTCTTCCTAATAAATTTACTTCTTTAAACATTTATCTTAAATAAAATAACTACTGTGTAAAATGAGACTTAAAACGTATGGGAAATACGGGTGTAAAACATTTACATGTGGTTAATTGAAATATTAGGAAAAAAAATTGTAGCAAAATTTTTGGCTTTAATTTCATTTCCATGATTCTTTTGAAGCATCTTCATGTGCGTGTGTATGTGTACATATAAAACAAGCATTCACATATGAATCTATTTGCTTAGTCTATATTTATGTATCTATATATGCATCTGTATCTCTCGATATTGAGCAAATATTTAAGATGTTGAGGTTCATATGTCCCTCTCCAGAGTTACTTCACATTATGTATAAAGATGAAAAACTCACAGGTGAAATGGCAAGCAAATTAAGGAGCAAAGAATTGTTTTAAAAACAGTTTACATAAAGCAAGGGAAAATAATCAGTATTTGTCATTCTGAGTCCTACTATTTCACTTAACATGATGTCTCCAGCTGGGCCGATTTCTCTGCAAGTGGTAGAACTTCATTCTTGTAGTAGCTGAGTGATAATGCACTGTGTACTTATTCCTCTGTGCCGCACACTTTAGTTGAATCCAATGTTGTGGCCAGTGCTGCTATAAATACGGTACAGGTAACTCTTTGATTCGTCGTGTTCAGGCTTTTTAGGTATGTCCCCAGAAATGGAAATGCTGAATTGTATGGCAAGTGTATTTTTAATTTTTAAGAAACTCCCCACACTTTTTTCCACAGCGGTTGTACTAACTTATATTCTCACCAGCACTGCCTGAGTATTTCTCCTCTTGTCCACATCCTCGCCAGCAGTTGTGACTCACTGTGTTTTTGGTTTGACCCATTCTGACATTGTGAGGTGACATCTCATTGTGATCTTGATATACACCTTCCTGACGACTGGTGATGTTGGGCATAAGGACCTCCATAGATACAGACAAAAATTCCCAGCCCATATAATGAAGTAAGGATAATCTTTTTGACAAATGGTGCTGGCAAAACAGGCTTGCTCTATCTATCTATCTATCTATCTATCTATCTATCTATCTATCTATCTATCTATTTATCTATCTATCTCTATGGGTGAAATTAGATCCATATTTCTCACAATCTACAAACATCAATTCAAAATGGATCAAACAACTAAATTTAAGGTCTAAGACCACAAAGTGCCTGAAAGAAAATGTAAGAGAAGCAACACGAGAGGTTCATGCAGGGATGACGTCTTACACAAGATCCCCAAAGCAGCTTCTTCAGAAAAAAAATAGCCACACCTCTAAAAATCCAAGAAATATTTATCATTCTTTCTTGTCATGCATCATCTAATACTCTCTATGTAATATGAATTTCCCCAAATGGAAAACAGGCCTTGGAAATGTGTTAGTGTCTTGAACTGGTTTCATGAAAAGTATGGGTCAAAGTCAATGAAGACTCTGAGAGTGGAGGTATTACTGCACACAGGTGTCTTACTTATCCTTTAAACTTTTGATAAGATTACCTAGTTCTGCCTGACTTTCCAATTGTTGTAATCGACTTTCAGATTTCACCTGTCAGTGTCAGGATCTGTTTTGATGTTAGTGATTTGTGCTTTAATGTTTTGCTGAAAGCTGACTGATCGAGATCTCTTCATACAGCGGTTTTCTTCTTAGCCATATTTTATTGAAATGTCAACTAAGACTAGAATTTTTTTCTTCCCACAGATTTTTGAAACTTAGAGTGATCTTGGCTGCTGCGCGATACTTTAGTAATGTTGCCAATCCCCTGATAAGTTGTTCACATCAGCTATTTAGCCCCAGTGCCTAAGCTAGGAACTCACAATGACTGTCTTCCCCTTCTGCTTCTGCAATTCCAAGAGTTATGAATATTAAACTGTACTTGCCCCAAAGCTAAAGCATATGCATCAGGATATTTGCTGAGATCAGGAGTCTGGACCTCATTTTAAAACAACATCATTCATAAGAAAGTATCACAAATACATGACATTTGGAAAGTAAGAAAGAAAAGGAACCTTTTATCAGGTTTATTTAGCATAAACAAACACATTCATTTGTTGGAAGTCACTGTGAATAATGCACTGGAGTATCTTACATGAGGCTGATGTTAAATTGTTTTAAGAAACTATGGGAATGGAAGAACTATTGAATTTGGGACCTGTAATCATTCCCACTGGCTCCCATTTGTATGGATTTTCATAATTTTAAATATTTTAGACAATAAACATTTCAGAAACTCATGCTACATGATAAGTTACATTTATATTTCCTTTCAATTTTGTAAGAATGTTATTTCCAACATAAACATCAACTTCACCATAAAAATTACTCTTTCCTGTTCAAAGTCATAGATATCATGACTATGGCAATGTATCAAAGTATGTAAACATTTAGGGGAAAAAAGAGAAGAGAAGCTCCAGCTTCAATTCCAGCTACAGTGTTTTGAGTGAATCCTCATTTGCTAAGACAGGTCATTCAGGAGGCCACAGAGTGACTTCAATGTAATAGAACACATTTAATTTCTGCTTGGCTTCTTTGAGCTGGTGTGCATTATTTCATTAATAAAGGAGAAGCTGCAAGAAAAATTTGTTTTTGCAATTCTTTCTCTATACTTTGAAAGGAAGCAGACTGTTCATTTGGATGAGTTCCCACACACTGCAGCACTGGCTAAAAGGTTTTTAAATGTAAATCCCAACACATGAACACTACTGGACAATGCAATTGCAACCACTGTATGATGATCAAACTCTGCAGAGCAATTCATGGTCATCTATTCTCAGGGATTCTTGATTTGTAACCCTCCTATGGAGCAGGTGGAGTCTGAAAAAGGCCCAATCAACAGGGGGGTCTTCCCTGGCCACCATGTTTTTTTTTTTTTCAATACACAATAGGGAAAATTCTTTGGAGATTCTGTTCTACTTTACAGCTTAGATTTCAGACTGAATCCCCCTAACATTCAGTCTGTATGAGCAAAGACAAATTGCAGGACAAAACAAGACAAAACAAAACAAAACAAAACAAAAGGCAGCTAGTCAAAATGGCTATATGGTAATAGCTTAACACTAGCAAAAAACAGGAGAAAGCTCACACTTTGCTTAAAAGATACAAGCAATAGTGACTTTAAGGTAAGGCAATTAAAATAAAACTTGGGTCCCATAGTTTCATTTCAGTTGAAAAAGGTTGATATTTATTAATTGTCAATTTCTTTGAATCGAACCCCATCACCCCTGAGAGTGATGTTAGGACCTCCAAAATTTGAGAATAATCTCCTTTTTTAACCTCACTATAAAAAAAACAAAAAACAACACAAAACCAGACCTGCTTCTTAAAATGTTCCATGCAAACACCTCTGTAAACCAGCAAGTGTAATGATATAATTCGGAATATGCGGTACTTGACGTCAATCCTTATGCAATTGTAAGAGCGTGTAATCCCCACCCTTCCCTCCCTCTCTTCCTTCCCTCCATCCTCTCTCCGTATACTTTAAAAAATCTGTTTATTTCTTTACATGTGTATTTATTTACTTGAAGGCAACTATATGCATGCATTGGAGGAAGAGGAAGAATCTTCTCGCAACAGGTTCGCTCCCTAAATGACCGCGATGGCCCAGCTGGTGTAGGCCATGGATGGGAGCCAGGAGCTCCACTCAGGTCTCCCACGTGGGTGGCAGGGCTCACGCACTCGGGCTGTCATCTGCTCTTTTCTCACTGGGGCAACAGCTGGAGGAGTTGGATTAGAAGCAAACCTGCCAAGAGTGATATGGGATGTTGGTGTCACAGGTGCAAATTTAAATCACTGTACTCTAATACCAGCTAATATCATGTTACTTTCATCTTAACAGTCTAGTTTTGTTTTCATAGAACAGTTTTGAATTAAACTCATGTTCCAGGAAACCTACCGTGTCAATTCTGTAGCTCCCATTGTTTTCCAGCACATCGTCCTAAGAGTCTGAGTCTTTTACTGTCCAATGTTGGTGGGTTCCAGGGCTGACCCATAGGTAACACTTCATATGGTGCTGGTTTGGCTTCTTGTATCTTTCTATTTCTTTGTTTTAGTAGTCTATAAGAAAAAAAAATAAGGTGAATTAGATGAGCTGGCTGATTTTCTTTTCTGTGTAACTTCACTACTGGTATGTGTAACAGATACATGTGATGTTCTTCTGGTAGAAGAGACTAAAATGTTTTTACAGGCACTTCTGGGTTGCACAGATTCGTATCGCATGATAACTTCCACTGTGTGGGAGCCCACTGGCTGTCCTCTGTGAGGATGTCTTTGCAGCGTATATTTGCAGATTTTTTGGTCTTTCTTTTGGAACATTTACACTCTTTCTATTTCTCCATGCTTACTGACCACACACTGTTATCAACTGCTAAAACTCTGTCCACTTCCCAATGCCTACTCAAATGTTACAATCTCCTGAAAGCCTTTAGTTTTCTCTGTAAGAATCTCTATAAGACTTTGTGCCTTTTTCTTTCACTCTTGATTTGTTGTTTGTGTCTTATTATCTGCTTGATTGTAGACAATTGTAGTAGCAGAATACAATAAATGGTACTGCCTTATCTCCCCAATTATTGATAGAACTGGATACCAAAGACTATATGGAAGCAATTTACAGTCTAAGTATTATATCATAGGGTATAGTACTAGGCTATTTTGATTATTACTGCTCAGTGGTATGCCTTGAAATTTGCTCTTATGATTTTCCCAGTTGTTTGTTTATTATTTTTTTTTGGTCAACATCATTTTATCTATCTATCTAAGGTCTCTTGTGTTTCCATATGAATTTTGGCATTTTTAAAAATTTCTATGCCTGAAAAGATTGTTCTTGGAATTTTTTTATTGGGGTTGTACTGAATCCATAACTTGCTTTGAGTAGTATGGACATTCTGATAATATTAACTCTTCCAATCTATGGACATGAAAGATTTTTCTATTTTTGCGTTTTCCATTTCTTTCTTTAATATTTTCATAATTTTCACTGTTGATATCCTTTGTATCATTGGTATCTTGAATTAAAATTTTCCAAAATATTTAATTTAATTTTTTTGGCCGCTGCTAATGATATTAACCTTACAAGCTATTTCTTAGCTCTGGCATTGTATGTACAGAGGCTATTAATTTTTTGAATTAATTTTATGTCCTGCAACTTTACCAAGCTCATTCTTATACATTCAAATAGTATCTAAGGTCTCCTGTCAATAAGATCATGCCTTACAAACAGGAATATTTTGACTTTCTCTTTTTCTCTTTAGCTCTGGCTAAACGTCTAGAATTATACTGAGGCCTCTGCTGTGACTGCCACATAGGATTTTACACAAGAAAATAAAGTGAATTAGGCCTGTTAAAGTGGAGATTCTTGTCTGGTTCTTGAACTTGGTGAAAATGGTTTTAACTTTTTGCCATCTGATATGATGCTAGCTATGGGTTTGTCATATATTGCTTTGCTTTGTAAAACCCAGTTTTTTGAGCTCTGTGAGAATAAAGACCCTGCATGCTACAGCCTAGGTTAATGTTCATACTAAACATATTGTTGAATGGAGGACAAGATTAGATATTAGGGAAAGAAGCTTGGAGGACTAATTCTAGCCACAGTTGGAAGCTATGATATACAGTACCCATTGTGAAATAAGCCATCAACTGGATGGGAAGTGGAGCAGCTATCCGGTGCCCATATGGGATCTCGGCAGATGCAAGGCAAGGATTTAGCCACTAGGCTGCTATGCTGGACCCTACTGAATTCTTTAAATGCTTCTGATTACATTATATAATACTGCCTTTCCTATGATTGCAATTAAATCACCTATGTATCTTAATACAATTACATTCAATAAGAATTTTTGGTTGGAAAATATAAGCAAGTGGGCCCAGCACAATGACCTGTGACTGATTCTTTTCCACACCTGGGATCCCATATGGGAGCCAGTTCATGCCAGCTGCTCCACTTCCCATCCAGCTCCCTGCTTGTGGCCTGGGAAAGCAGTTGAGTACGGCCCAAAGCTTTGAGACCCTGTACCCATGTGGGAGACCCGGAAGAGGTTCCTGAATCCTGGCTTAGAATTGAATTGGCTCTGCTCCATCAGTTGAGGCCACTTGGAGATTGAACCAGTGGATGGAAGATCTTTCTCCATCAATCTGACTTTCCCAATAAAAATAAATAAATATTTTAAAGAAAGAAAGAAAAAAAACCAACCAATAAATCTTTAAAAAAGAAAAAATATATAAGCAAGCAAAAATATAATAAAAACCCTCAAAACTTCAAAAAGATCCAGCTATTATATAATATTATATATATATATATAACATTTATTCCTGAGAAATTTGAAAAAGAACTAGTATATAACTTACTATATTATCTTTTCTAAATGATACACATTCAACAACTTTTATCAGCATTTTTATGTCTGTGCTTGTGATTTTCTGTAAAATCTCAGATGGACTGACTAACTTTGAATTTGAGCTGCAAAGCATGACACCAACCCAACATTTCCTCCGACCCAACAGGGGTAACATTCCTACATCATGCATCACCTTGTTTTGACTGTTGCCTTTTCTCAATTGCATTCCCAGCCTAAAGTGCTTTTATTTGACCAATCCAATCTTTTCAACTTTCACCAGCTAACAATAGCTGATTGCTCTTGTCAAAAAATCATGTCATAATAACTATGCACTAACCTCTTAACCTGGCTGGTAGTTGCATATGAAAAACTGTTGGAACTGACACCACCCTGCTGTGGAATCTAAGTATTTAAAAATTAGCCTAAAATAGGTGAAAACATCTTGTTGTAAGCACTCATTTCTTTTCCAGAAATGTAATAATCCCTGTTCCGTTGCTAGCTGAGACATCATGTGCATGGATTAGCTGCCAGAGTGGCAATCTTCATTTCCACCAACACGTAACTACTGGTAGACCATATCTGATCTCACAGTGAGCTTCTGTGTAAAATGAAGGAACTGAGGTTTTATGCACCTTTAAAGAAGCATGTAAAGCAATTTTTATTCATAGCAATAATAATGGCTATGATAGCAAGTGTATTTTTAGTACCCATTTCTCTGTTTCATTATCCCATTTAACTCTGAAAGCAATGCTGCCACAGAGGAGTAATTATTCTGTTTACAGATGAAAAAGCAAAACTGTAGAGAAGTGTTGTGTTTCCCACTTTACACAGTCAATGAGTGGGTATATTACCATTAGATGCTGTGTTTAACCACTGCCGTATCCGGACAGGTTTTTGTTTTTGTTGTTGTTCTTATAAGTACTTTTTACATCAGGGATTAAACAATCCTTTCCTCCTCTGAAATACAGTAAAAATTTCAGCATGAGGACAAGACATTGAGAGTTACTAAATGAATGAGCAACCCTTGGATATAATGGTGTTAACATCCAATATCTTCTGCAAGACACAATCAAGGTGCAGTCCAACGTTTCCTTTGGAAAGTACATTTTTTAGAACAGTAGAGCTGGTGCACTCAGTGAGGTTTCTGAACACAAGTAGACTCCTGCTTAACAAAGACTGATCAGCAGAGAAAAAGCTGTATGTGTGTGTGTGTAGATTTATTTTGTTTGTATTTGTAAGGAAGAATTACAAAAAGAAAGACAGAATGAGAGAAAGATCTTGCAACTGCTGCTTCACCTCCCAATGACTGCAACAGCCTGAACAGGGCAGATAAGAAGCCAAGAGCCACAGCTCCTTCTGGGTCGTCATGTGGGTGCAGGGGACCTATGACTCGGATCATCCTCCACTACTTTCCTAGGCCATAAGTATGGAGCTGGATCTGAAGAGGAGAAGTCAGGACACGAACTGGTACCCATATGGGTTGCCAGCACCACAGGGCGGATGAGCAGTCTTTTGCACCACCTGCCAGACCCAATTTTTATGAAGCACTTTATGGAAATGAAACAGCAAGAGAAGGACACACGAGAGAGGGAGAGAGAGAGAGAGGGACAGGAAGAGATTGGGAGGGAGGGAGTGAGAGAGAGAGAGAAACAGAGAGACAGAGCCATTTGGCTAGTTCATTCACAAATGGCTGCGAGAGAGAGAGAGAGAGAGAGAGAGAGAGAGAGAGAGAGAGAGAGAGAGCCTGTTTGCTAGTTCATTCACCAAATGACTACAACAACCAGGGCTGGGGCAAGAGGAAGCCAGGAACCTGGAACTTCATTTGAATTGTCCACATAGGTAGTTGGCACTCAAAACACCTGAGGGATCTCACATTGCTCGCCCCCACACTATTAACAGGAAGTTAGATTGGAAATGGAGGAGTGGAGACTGGAACCTGTTCTGCCTCAACATCCTTAGGATACCTCTGTCCTTCGGGATCTGATTTGTCTGAGCAAATGTATAGATCTGTAATCACCTGCTGGCTATGCACAGCATATCAGTTCTGCTACCTTCTGATATTGACCCCAAAGCTATATTTTTTTTTCTCAAAAACAATAGAGAATTATAAAGAGTAGCATTTTGGTTCTTGAACAGTAAAGCCTAGCAAGAACTCCACTCAAAGGACAAGCATATGATTAGGCAAAAATTCCTTCAAATCAAGGACTTACACATAAGCCCTTTTACAACAGGTTCCTTTTACAACAGGCTCCAAAGTCAGATTGGAATAATACAAGATGGAGGTTGAGTTCCGCAATCAGGGTATCTCAAATTCTTCTTAATTTGTGACAAGATTTGTTCTAAGAGTTTTTGGACACATAGATTTGAGTTAAATAATCATTAATGCTGAGAGTTGGAAGATCCATTCTGGTAAGTAGCAAGTTGAGCAAACAAGCAAGCGGACAGGTTTGCAGAACCTGGCTCTTTGGTGCTGTGGGAAATAGGGCATTTCAGAGTAAAGGTTTGGTGTCACTGGGCTCTGTCTGCTTTCTTCTCAACTTCTTGGAGATGCTTAACTTTACTGTTGTTATTCAAGGAACAGGTCAAATATATTCCTTTTGATGATTCTTTGTTTTTATATCTTTTTGACTTTGAACTATAAGGAAAAGAACAAAAGAAAACACTCAAAAATATATTTCTCTTTGTGTGTACCAGTATGTTAAGCAGAAATTCAATGGGATTTTTTTCTGTATTATCTGAAATTGGCATTAGAAAGATACTTTCTTTTTATTTCTCTAAGATAAAATTTATGATATATGTCCTAAAATGGCTCTTCTTTTTCTAGTCGTCATTATAGAATCATATACAAAATGGATCTCAATATTAGTGGCACGTTAAAACTAAAGATTTTTTTAGATTGTTATTTATTTTATTATTTTGAAAGAGAATAGGGGCAGGGAAAGATTACGCACCTGCATCTCGTTACCAGAACATAGGTAGTCTGGGTGTCTCAGGTGTGTGGCAAGGACCCAACTGAGTCATCAACCTGCTGACCAGCCTGGTGGGCGATGGTTGGAAGCTGTTGGAATTCAGGTAGAAAGCAGGTTCTAGAACCCAAACACTCCAATATGATCTGTGCATATTCCAAGTGGTATCTTAGATGCTTTGCTAGATGCCTACCCTGCCTGGAAAGAAATTTTCAATCCAAATAGCCAATCATATCCCAGATCAATAACAAAAGAATTTCTGGCAACACTATTTTTAAACTTACACTAGGTGCCTTTTTAAGTAACTGACACTGCTTTGCAACAACCATTTCATCATCAGATTTTGTCAGCAGCACAGAAATTTTATTTGCTGTTTAATTGTGCATCAAAGAAGATGACAGTGAAGGAGCATTTCTAACATGGATGCCTGCTTTGTAACCCCTCTCACACTTGAGTGTCAGCAAAGGCTCGGTGCTATGCTAGATACGATCATGGTAAGAAAGTCTGACCTTACGAAACATGAGTCTAACAAAATCAGAAAACATTTTCAAAAATCAAGAAGACCGCATTGTGTTGCTAGTTAATTCTCAACAACTGCACGGGAAAAGTCATTGTTTAAATTTCCTAGACAACTCAGGTTGATGGAACATGACGACCACCACTGCCCCCTCCATCAGTAAAGCCCTTTCTACCAAGTACGTTAAATAAGTTGATGCATATTGACGACATTCTTGGGAAGAGAACAGAAGGTACGACAAGCCCTTATTCAGTGTAGCAACAACCCCGGAAAGATGACTAATAAAATCTTGTATCATTTGCTCACCCACTCAATGCATTTCTGTATACTTCAACCTGCTGAAAATTATTACTCTGAGATATTAAAGTAGTTCTTTCAGTTAGAAAGTATGTTCGATTGATCTGCAAAACATAGATATTCAGAACATAATTGAATTAGAAAAAGTGTTGGCAGTTCTAGTGAACATCAAGCCTTTCATTTCTATTATAATGAAATTGCACTAATAGATTTTTTAAAAGTTTTTATTATGTTTCCTGGTCAAATATCATTAGCATATAATAAAGGTATCATGTGGCATACATCTATGTCAAAATTACTATGGGCTTTGGGGTTCCCTCGCTGGGACTAGTATATAGTTGAGCTAATTAGTCTTCTATTGTTCTTTTAACAGTGAGGCCAATGAGATATTCTTATTTAGAATGGCATCACAAGAATTCTTTTTTTCTCCAGTGGTCATATTTCATAGCACTTAGTTTTTGAACATGATATTTTAAAAGCAGATACCTTTTAATACAGTTAATTTGTAGGTAATTGTAGGACTCAGTGTGTACGTGGGGTGCTATGAATGGCAGAACATTAATGAACAAATTTCTTGTGCCTTTACTGAACATTGTAAGGCTGAAAAAAATCCATAACAATTTTGATGGTTATGGCTGATGCCCTTTTGTCTGTTACAATTTTAAAGATAACTTTAGTCAACTGGAAAGCATATGTTAAAAGGGAACAGCTCAAGTGAAACAAATTCTTCTTGCTTTTGTCTCCAAGTGAACTGCACTGTGAAAAGACACCAGATACGTATGCATTGCCTGAGAGAATTGCAGTGTGAGATAAGGTGTATGTGTCGAGTAACAGGAAACCTCTTTCTACTACCAGAAATATTTAAAAATGGAAAAGCCTGTTAGTTTTTTTTTAAAACAAGTGAAACAAGTCACTTAGTTAAAAAGTTTCTTTGTGGGAATATACATTTTTCATGTGCGTTGTCCTGGTAGATTTCCTAAAAGCTGATGCTAGAAGGCAAATATTACCACATGAAAGAATTGATGACTACTCAGGTGTGTGGAATGAAGTTCAGCCGAAGCACATTCTAAAAGAATAACCCGAGTTTAGGCAATGAAGTTATTCATGATTTTCTCATCCATTAACAGTCCGCAGTGAAAAATGAGAACGGCTTCTTTTTCCTTGCATTGCTTGCTAACGAAGCTGCTCGAATATTATTTGATGACTCTTTGTCCAAGTTGTCCCTGTGGTCAGCTTGAAAGACTCTGCTTCATCTGGACCACAGAAAGGTCACTGCTTTCAATTTGTTAAGGAATGTTTTTCATGCAATTGAGATATCCAAGTATCTGTACATAAATCCAGCTTCCACCAAAGGTCACATTAAAGCAGTCAGATTCTGAGAAGACAGGTGCAGAATAACTTCGCCATGCCTTCCCTATGTCACACCCTTTTTTAATTTAAGAAAGCAATAAGCAATGTCAACTTATAAATTAGAGTTCACCTTTCCTTAAAAATAATCCGCTAGAATAATGTTACAGATAGACACACTTTAATTATAAACTAAATGTTATTTAGGTAGAGAGAGGCAATTTATTTTCTCTGAACTATTCATGCATGTCTCATAGTTACTTTTGCATCTGATCATCAGCCTTCAGATTCAACTTTGCATTCAACTAGAATTCTGCTACACATCCACTGAAATACCCTCACTACAGGAGCCAGCAGTGTGGCACATAAATCCACAGCATGCAATGCTGGCTTCCCATTTGAGCACCAGCTCATGTCCCTTGTGCTCCGTCTCAGATCCAGCTCCCTTAAAATTCTTTGGGAATCACTGCAGTGCTTGTGCAATACACTTGGTAATCCCCCTCAGCATTCAGGGCTGTGTCTTGTTGATGCTTGAATCCAGGATCTCAACACAGGTCTCGCATAAGGATTTCAGGGACCAAGCACCTGCTGCCTCCAAGGGTACACATCAACAGGAAGGTAAAGTGGAAGTGGATCTGAAACCAGAACCAAAACACGCCAATAGGGAAGCAGGGATTCTAAGTGGCCGCTTAACTGCCTACACCCAAATCCACACTTAATTTTGGGAAAGAAATTGTTTTCACACCTACAGCCTTTCTAACAGCCACCATTATTCATAGGCTTGTGGATTCCTTTTGCATTACCATGGCGTTAGAATTCTTGAACAATGCCAAGAAATTAATTTAATAGCAAAATGTATGTCATGATTACTTACATACTCATACAAGGACTTCACTAATACACCACAAACCCCTTTATATGAAGTCAGCACCAATGTTGTGATACAGAGAGTTAAGCTGCTGCCCGAATTACCAGCATTTCATATAGTTTGAGTTCATGCTGCTCTGTTTACAATACAGTTTCCTTCTAGCACACTTACGGAATCAGGGCGTGATGACCTGGGCCCCTATACCCACCTGGGAGACCCAAAAGAGTCTCCTGACTTCAACCTGACCCAGCCTTGGCTGTTGCCACCATTTGAGGAATGAGCCAGCAGGTGGATGATGTCTGTTTCCTCTCTCTCCTCTCTGTATTTCCCTCCCTCTTTGTAATTAGGCCTTTGAAAAGCATAAACTGTGCAAATAACACAACGGAATAGTCTTTTGAAGATCAAGCTATGACATTAGTCTATGTATGCCAGTCGATAATTTTGCAAACTTAATCTTACAATGCAGTAAAGACTTCGAAGCAAAGACCAATTGGGTTATTTCTCTCCAAACATAAAATGAGATCAAAGGAATCAAGGGGTCAAAGAGGCAAGGGGAGGCCTCTTTTTCAAGACTTCTTTTATTCATTTGAAAGTCAGCATTACAGAGAAGGAAGGGGAGAGGTGAGGAGAGAGAGAGACTTCCATTTGCTGGTTCACTCCTCCTATATGACCTTCATGGCCTAGGCACTTCTGAGGTTTGCTGAGCTCTGCTGATTCAGGGCTCTTAGTTTCCAGTAGAGAAATGTTTTCTATCAATAGACACAAAAGTAACATTAACTGGAAACTGAAAACAGTAAATGAACATTGGTAGCAATTGACGATGAGAATTATCTTAAACATGAGTGATTAAATCTATGTCTAGATTTAAAACTGGACATAATGATGAATATTTTTACTATTTGAAAATCTGTAGTGCCTGTAAGAAAAGAAATACTAGCAACATCATCAGAGCTTGCATTATTGGAAAGAGGGTAAAGTTTTCTTAATTGAACATTGCTCATTCATTCTTGATAATGGCAATTAAGAATAAATATTGAATGTTTTAAAATTTATAACGTCTTCTGTAAGGATTAAAATTGAGACATAATCTCTTTAAGCATTTAAAAAAGGAAAAAGAAAATGGGATAAAATCCTATAAGGAGAGAGATTACAAAGTTTGAATACAAAGATTGATAGATGGCAAATGATGTTGGACTTACCAGATTCTAAGATTAGAGTTCAAAAACCACATTTTGTTCTGGAGACATTGTAAAATATACACGGGAAAATTCAAAGTAACCAATGGTAAAATTCTTTCAATGATATGTAATCAAATACAGAACATGAGTTAACATTACATTGACAGTGTATCCTGTCAGAATAATGGGCAACAAATCATGTCTTTATCTTTTGAGGAATAGACTTCAAAACTGAGGTTTGACTACCAGTAATCATTGCATAAAAAATATGAATATACACTGTATATTTATGTAATTATGATGTGATGTGCATCATACTACAAGTGTGTCTTCTTCTAAGCTTCGTGCTGCTCTCATGTCTTCAGATACTAGTCCTACAGACCCACTTCTTGCAGCACTTTCAATCCGGATCTCTTCCTCCTCTTGGCAAGACATTTCCTGCTCTGCAGGAATGCAGCTCCATGTGCTGGGAAACCCAGCACCACTTCTAGGCAGACGGAGGTAGAAATCACCACCCGGTTTACTTGGTGACTGGCCCTTCCTTCAGAAAACATGCTCTGCTCTGCCCATGTTCTAAGATTGGAAAGGTAGCTGCATGTGTTTTTTCCCCATTTCATAATTGTTTTGGTGCCAGAACTTATTCAACACTAGTTCGTCTATTTGGCTGAAGTGAAATAAATGCATTTTATTTTTTCTCTTTCTCTTTCGTCTCCTTTCATTCCTTCTCTTTTTAGCTTTTGGTATTTGCTTATAAAGCCTATATATTTATTCCTACATGCTTTAAATCGTTATGAATGAAAATATTATTGAATCCAGAGAAAGAAAATGCATGTCCATTTGTTTCACAGAAATTAAAGCATATACGATAATAATACAGCATTGTTAAAAGTTAATAATTTTTTTAAGAATTCAATTATGAATTTTGCTAAACTAGAATAGAACTTGAAAGTGAATTAGACAACCTTGGATAGGGACAAAGAATATTTAGAATTCTCAGGAAAAATACACTGGTAACATTAGTGTGTGTGTGTATAAACATATATATGTATATACACACATATATGTATCTACACGTATATAGTATACTTTTTCTAACTTCCTGGATTCTACAAGTATAATTTCAAATTTATGTATAGATTAAAATATTGTCTGAAATACTAACAGAACTAATGATTTTAAAGATCACATACATAATTTATAGAATACTTACCGTGTGTCAGTTACTGTGCTTTATATCTGTTTTATTTTATTTAATTCTTATTGTAACTACCCAATATGCAAGAGTTTATAACTATTCTATAATGACTAGGAAATGATCTTTTAGAATAGTGAAGCAAACCACTAAAAACATTTCCCTCTGGCAAAATAATTGCATCCTTCTGGACAAATCTCAGAATTGACGTGCTTATGTACAACCTGCACCTGCGTGCATGAGGGGAAGGGTGACTTACAGTGAGATCTCCAAGTCATCCTCCATGTGGTTTTATTTTTCAATGTATTTCAATATTCCAAATAGTACTCATGGAAGCTTCATGATATTTATGTCTACGGACTATGGATAAGAGCTAAAATTGTTCGGGGAGTCTTCTAAGTCTTTGACATTAAAAGAATATTTATTTCCATTCTTCTATCACATTGTCCTCAGTTTGCTTCACAGATGGCATGGTTACTATTTTTTGTTCACACTATGTGGTTTGTGACTGTGCCTCAGGATGAGTTTAATGCTTTGGATTCTAAAACCACAGGAGAAACAGAAGCACTAGTCTTCCAGAGCGAATTCGTTGGTCAGACAACACAGATAAATATCCACTCATGAGCAAAAGTTAGCGATGACATGCACTGGGGGACTTACAAACAAGTTCTGAGGTGATTACATAGAGAAACCTGAATGGATAAAACTGTTTTAGCCACTGGAAAAGCTTAAATATCTGGTTCCCAGATGAGATTTCACCATAATTTCTGGTGAATTTACCTGGCAGAAAGAAATTAAAAAAAAAAAAGATTAGAGAAAATAATTTCAAGTGTTTTTAGAGCTGACATTGGTTGGACACATTCCTACGGCTCTGACATACTCATAGCCAATCCCACAACATTAAGGGCTGTGTGATATATCTGGAGTTACATCCTTTGCAGAAGGAGCTAAGCGCCGGCTCCAGGTACAGTGATTTTTCAAGTCTGTATGCTTGGCATTGAACTGCTTTGAGGCCAATAAAACACAGGAAGCAATACTTTAGAGAATTTATTTCTTCTTAGTCATTTGTTTATCTATCAACTGAAATAAATTCTAATTCCATTCTACTGGCCACCCTGGGTATAAGGTTTCCAGTTTTGGTGAACATTTTCCGAGGTTGTCATTTGCTAAGCCCTTCCCTCCACTGGTATCCTGCCCTCATTTCTAGCCTCATTCCTTCCTTACGCTGTCCTACTTTGCGCCCTCTGAGAATTTCACAGAACCTGTTTCCAAAAAGCTTAGAAAGGAATCCTATTTGGCATTGGTTTTTTCTTGTTTTAGAGGTGTTTTAAACTAAAATTCTTTCAATTATGTCATGAATGGGAAAACCTCTCTTAGGACTAGCAGGCAAAAATACAGAGATTTTAATTTTCCCCCCCATAACAAAAAAGGAAAGAATACGATTATTTTTCAATTAAAGACTCTTTCTTGGCCTAAGGATTTAAGATATTCAGTCTCTGAAGAAAGAGGCTTCCCAAGAGTAAAAAATGTTAAATTTAAGCTATGGAATTTACTTGAATTAAAGTCAATTAGTAAAAGGCATGATTTTGCTGGATTTATGTAGTTTTGTCTTAGTAGAGATTTAGTATACAAAATAGTTTATTTCCTTCACATCTCAGTCACACAACTATTTCCATTTAATTAACTGGATACTTATTTTTTTAATCATGATGGCAATTGTTACAATTAAATTCATTCTAGCCACATCTCACTTTGTTTTCACTTGGAAAACAACGGAGTCACTTGTCAATGTGAAAAAGCAAACAACAAAAAAACAAGCAGGGAGATCAATGAACAAGGCATTATATAGTTAACTAGGACATTAGTATCACCTTTCTGTACTTAAACAAAGGAAAAAAAGAAAACCGCATGTAGTGAGAGAAAGCCATATTGGGATACCAGAGAGATTTGGCTCTCAGACAAGGCGTGGTCTTCGACCATTTTTCCTTTGTTATATCTTTCCGTCTTCTCTAAACAACTGATGGCTTTATCTTCCCTCTCCTCCTCTGTTCTCAACTGCTTTCTAACATCGTCCCAGCAGAAACGTGCAGAAGTTTAGAACCTTATATTAACTGGCCATTCCAACCCTAGAAGCCACTAATGTGACCACACAATATATCATCAAAACTGGAAGTTTTGTTCGGGCAAATCTTAAATGCAGCAGGAGTCCTTGATGACAGGTAAAACCAGGACAGTCTGAGCCAAATCTTTGAGTTTCTTTAGTTTTACACTGTTCCTGCTTCTCCTCTCTGTCCAGATTCAGAATCCTGTCCTTCCCTTTTCAATGATCATATATGTGTGTGTGTGTGTGTGCGCTTAACTATCAAATACACTTTATTTTCCATCTATGCCACTGTTTTCGCCTTGCCTTTCACTCTCAAATTCTTTCTAGTTATCCTTTATGTTTGCTGGCAGAATTTTGACCTTAACTTCAGTCTGAGATGAACATCATACCATAAACTCACTCTAACAGAGATTTGCGCTTAGGAGCTGGCATTGTGGATTCAGCAAGCCCTACGGGAGTGCCCCTTCAATTTCCACTTACTTTGCTTCTGTTCAAGCTTCCTGCTAATGCGTCTTGGAAAATCATGACAGTTCCAAGGTCCTTGGACCCCTGCCATCTGGAAGGGCAGACCTGGATTGAGTTCCGGCTTCCCGGCTTTACCTTAGCCCACATCTGGATATAGCAGCCATGTGGGAAATGAGCCAGTCTGTGCTTCAGTCATTATCACTGCCTTTCAATAACTAAGCCTTTGCTTAAATGACATTTTATGTTTACAAACCCACCCAAAGGTGGAGGCCTTTCCCCCAGAAAAATGCTGCTTGGTTATTCACCTTCCAGAGGCTTGGACGTTACATATCCCAGTTTTCTGCCTCTAGCCTCCACAACCCTGTTGATACTCTGTTGTCTTGTCCAGGACCTGTGGTTCTCATGGACTCACACTTTTATGACTGTGGATCTTTGAACCTTTGTAATGCTCTCTATTTCTGGAGTCAGACATTTAAGATGGCTGTTTCTTCCTTAACTCTTGTCTCTCTTTTTTTTAAATTTTTCATCAATTCTCTTTTTCCTCCATTCAGCCTTGAAGGAACCATCACTCCAGGGAGTCATTACGAAACATTTGCTGGGTCCACGTTTTTGCAGACATACTTTGAATTATGAATATAAACATAGAGTTACTTGTTGTAGGGGTACATTATAAGAGATTGGAAGCAGAATTCATGACAATTGTATCACCCCAGAGAAAAGATAAGGAGAAGCAAAATGAGGATGCTGAAGAAGGTTGGAAAGTGATTTTATAGCCACTATAGCAGTTACATTTCACTAATGACAAACAATACAAATGAACTGTGAGTATCTGGCATGGGAACTTGTCAGAATAGCACTGGAAGTGCTAGCCCAGAGGGCCCAGGCAGAAAACCCCTAGGTGGCGCCAAAAATTCCCACCGAGAAGAGTCACTCCGGACTCTTTAAAGTGGAGTCGACCAATCAGAAAACGACACATCCTTTCCATCAAGTCCCATCATTACCAGGACTTAAGGAATGCGCGGCTCAGTGCAGGTGCGACTTTAGCGGCATGTTGTCCTGTGGAACGAAGAACCTCACCTGAGAGCAGATCTCAATAAACCTGGTTTTACCATCATTCTGGTCTCTCTAGGCCCACTGTTTTTTTTAACCGAACAGGAAGACTATGTAGAATGCAAGGAGGAGCTGTGAAACGACAACAGTAGGGAGCCTGAGCCTGCAGCTGCTGAGTGTGTTAGAAACTGACAGCTTTCACCCGGCTCTCAGCTCTCTCTGGCAATGGAACCTGGCTAGAGAGTTGGTATTCCATGGGTGTGACCTTGAATAAGGCCTTATGATGGCCTAATACTTTAAGCAATTTTCACTTTGCATTTCTTGTTCTTCTTGGGGAAATATCTTTTCTCCTCCTTGCCCCCTCACCTCAATTTTAAATACCTCTGAGGGGGCATTGTGGTTTCGGTGCTCCCACATACTTGGCTTTGAAGCCCAGTCTCTCCTTCTTCCCATTCTGCCTGATGTTACTCTTTTTCAGGCAGGTGTTGATCCAAAAAGCCATTATGTAGAGGAAAGCGTTGATTTAGAGATTTCCTAGAAAAACTCTGTCTACCTCTAGTGATTGTTGAATGTCTGACTGAGTCTTGGCCAAGACAAGGGCAGCAAAATTTATCATGTGCCATTAAAACTCTGAAAGTTCCCTGACAACCCCCAGAGTCATGCTCATGTGCAATGATGATTTGCAAATAGTTTAACAGGTTAACCAGCCTCATTTGACAGCATGACCAGAGAGACATAAAAATTTTATTGTAGCTTCTGCTTTGAGCTTTCCAAAAGCCAAGATATCTCAGACAGATCTTAGCGCAATGTGGATTTCAAACACAGTCCTCGTGCATACAAGGGCCTTGAGACTCGGCATCTGGTTATCTTTCTGCTTCCAATGCTAGTTGGAGTTCGCTGTCCTTTACAACACTGCATTTTTTGCTTTTTGCATGTTCTGTGGAGTCTCTTAAGGTCCTGTGCATGGAAAATTTTTTGCAACTCCTCAATAAATTTCTCACATACATATTTCAGTCTCAAAGCCTATTTCCTGGGGAACTTTATACTGTGAAAAAACTGAACTTTTGGAACGTGCAGTCATCAGCTACACTCTAGAATTTTCACCAATAGGGTAGTGGAGATTATCTGTTTGGGGCCTTTACCCTCCTTTTGTCTTCTGTGACCTTGCTATAAATTAAATTGTGTCCTCTGAAATTCACTTGTTGACATTCTAATCCCAGAATCCCAGAATCTCAGTTGGCGACTTTATTTGAAAATGGGATAACTGTAGTTATGGTTAATTAAGATTAGGATTAGGGTGACTTCCCATCCCATGTGACTGCTATTCTCACATATAGAGGAAATGTGACGATGGAAACAGATCAAGGTGATGGAGCCAAAGCTCAAAAGCATTAAAGATTGACAGCAAATGTCAAAAAGCTATGTGACTTGTGTCAAACAGAATTCTTCTCAGCCCTCAGATGGAGCTGATCCTCCCATCATCTTGGTCTCAAATCCCACAGCCTTCAGAACTGTGAGACAATGAAGTCCAGTAAAATGCTGTTGTCATTGCTAAAGATTCATATCCCCAGGAACAGAATTCTGATTTGCCTGTTAATTAAACAAACAAAACTCATTGACTTCTGCAACATGGCCAAGAGGGTAAGAAACAACCTGAGACACATTTGATGCATAAATGGCATCCTGTGTATTTGATTTTGTAGTAGTGACAAAACATCTATGTGGAGATGCCAGCAGGGAATCTGAAATTTAATTTTCAAATCTGAGAGGGGGGTTGTATCAGAGATATCCGCAGAAAAAAAATTTATAGATAATTTTGAAGAAGTTCAATTGTTTATCAGTAGCTGTGAACTGGAGCATGAGTGGTGCAATGGTTTCTTATTTTTTTTAAGATTTATTTTATTTTCATTACAAAGTCAGACATACAGAGAAGAGGAGAGACAGAGAGGAAGAACTTCCATCTGATGATTCACTCCCCAAGTGAGTGCAACGGGCCGGTGCCATGCCGATCCGAAGCTGGGAACCAGGAGCTCTTTCAGGTCTCCCACACAGGTGCAGGTCCCAAGGCTTCGGGCTGTCCTCAACTGCTTTCCCAGGCCACAAGCAGGGAGCTGGATGGGAAGTTGAGCAGCTGGGATTAGAACCAGCACCCATATGGGATCCCGGGAGTTCAAGGTGAGGACTTTAGCCGCTAGGCCACAGCACCGGGCCCAAGCTACAATGGTTTCTTTGGGCAAGGCTGGAAGAGTTGATGTGAAGCAAGTTACTGGCTTGTAGTTAATGTTTGCAGGCCAGTTGGAAAGGAGGAATCCATTCGATGAACTTTGAGTGCCAAGTTTTACTTGCCATTAGTAAGTAATGATGTGAGCCTCAAGAACCTGGACCCAAGGTCAAAAACATACTATAAAGCAGTGACTGCATACGTAGGTAGGTTGCTGCCATCTACTTGGGTTAACTGGAAAGAATTCCCAACTCCTGCCTTTGATCTGAGTCTGGCCTGGGACTGCTGGCTGTTTGAGAAGTGAACTAAAAGTTGGAAGTTCTTTATCTCTACATATATTTGCCTCTCATATAAAATAAATTGATTTTTAAAGATTTAGTTATTTATATTGGAAAGGCAGATTTACAGAGAGAGAAAGAGACAGAGGGAAAGCTCTTCCATCTGCTGCTTCACTCCCCAAATGGCCATAATGGCCACAATGGCTGCAGCTGATCCAAAGCCAGGAG
Source organism: Ochotona princeps (assembly GCF_030435755.1). Classification (NCBI taxonomy): domain Eukaryota; kingdom Metazoa; phylum Chordata; class Mammalia; order Lagomorpha; family Ochotonidae; genus Ochotona; species Ochotona princeps. Next base: position 11,734,852 of record NC_080856.1, on the reverse strand, counting down.
CCAGAAATTTCTTCGGGTCTTCCTCATGGGTGCAGGATCCCAAGGCCCTGAGCCATTCTCCACTGCTTTCCCAGGCCATAAACAGGGAGTTGAATGGGAAGCAGAGAGGCTGGGATACGAACCGGTGCTCATACAAGATCCCAGCACCTGTAGGTGAAGGATTAACCAGTTACATCATCATGCCAGCCCCCGAATAAATTAAATTTTTAAGAAAAGAAAGGTAACAGTAAATGTCAGTGAGGATCGGGAAAACTGCAAGGATTATAAGCTGATTTAGGGTGCAACTGATTTAAAAACCAGCCTGGTATCTTTAAAGAGTTTTAACAGAGCTGCTATACAACTCAGAGATCTCACCTCTAGTTCTGTCCTTGTGAGAAATAAAAATAGGCATCCACACAAAAACTTGCACAGAGGCACCTGTGGTTGCAGTATTCACAATAGCCCTTATTTACCATGTTTCAGTTATCTTTCCAAATACTGATACAGCATTTGTTTATTTTCCCAAAATGCCACAGATTTTTCCTGCTGCTGATGAATCTGGACCAATATTGGTGATCCTGTTTTGCCCAAGTCTTTCGGAAGAAGGCCTAAGCAATCTCTGCTCCCAATCCTTTGAGTTACTCATCAGCTTTTAGTTCTTACAGATTACTAATTTTAACAATTGTGTAGAGGAAGTATTACTGAAGAAGTCCTGCATCTGCAGGGTTGACTTTTCCTGTTTCTGCTATTATTTTCCTATAACAGGTGTGCAGTCTAAATTGTTACATTAGCATTAGCAGGTATTGTCACCCATTGCCCATTCTTTTCTTCTCTCCGCTTCTTCTTCTTTTCTCCGCTATGTTGCCTATTCTTGGGTTTTTTTCTAGGATAAATTGCAACTGAAATTGTTCACATCCAACACAATCAGCATGAGCTGACCACAGTATATATGGGTCTCCTCACTCATTGTCTTTCTGGCTTCTGTTGAGTGAAACCACAGTATTGAAGTGATGCCATGTTGAATCCAAGATCACAGTAAGTAAAAAGTAATTGACTTCTCGTTCTCCCAGATGCTACCATATTCTCTGCTGACTTGGGTACATGAGTACTTTTGTTTTTTTCAAAGTTGATTTTTCTTTTTTGACATCAACAAAATTGGTACAGAGTTCTTGGGTGACTCACTTCTGCAAAAGTATATAAAAATGACAAAGAATTGTATTACTCTGATGTTTGAGCCACCCCTCTCTATGTCATGGTAAAAATAACTTAAGGAAAAGGATCTGACTTTGCATCAGAATCCTGTGGAGAGCAGTGTGAGAGGAACCAAGCATTCCCTATTGTCTCATTCTAAATCTATGAGGTACTCAAACATGGAAAAGATCTCACTTTATATCCTCTACAAGTGGACATTTTTGGACCCATAATTGCTAACTTTGCCAGATGCCAAGCAACACAGACTTTTGGACAGTTCTCAGATCCACAAGGAAAAGTAGGAACCATAAATGAACCAGGACGACTCAGCACCACTGACCTTGGAATTTGGAGTGTGACCCTCACTTCCCCTCAGACAAAGAAAGCCTTATAGTAGAGAAGGCACACAGAAAAAACAATGGGAAAAAGTTGTTTGCAGTCTTTATAATTCTAAGCAAAAAAAAAAATTATTTATTCTTGAACTGCTTAAGGCCATCACATACATAATTACAATAAACATTGAATCTGGTTCTACAATTTGCATTATTTGTTGTTGTTGTGTTCTCGTTCCCAATGCAAAACTAAGAGAATGGCTACTTAGAGAAATTACATAATGGTGTGGGACATATGGAGACTTTGAAACTGAGTCCCACCCAAAACTACTGACTGTTTTCCAACTGACTGCCCTTTAGCTGCATGAGGAGAGCAAGTCTGCTTACACTCTGGGGAGAGAGGGTAGGAGTGCAGGCACGGTTACAGTAAATCTGTTTTATTTTCCCAGACTTGAAGTCATAGCTTTTCTCTTCCTTTGGGATAGACGAAAGTCTACTAACCTCACTTTATTCCCAACTGTGGCTCATCACAGCTGAATTTTTCCAGTACATTTTTCAACAATCTTTTCCATTTTCATCTCTTTCCATCTTACATTATGGTCTTTACCAGTATGCATGGTTTTCACACCGAAGAAACTCTTGTTTTCATTCCAGTTTCCATGAGTGTTTGAAGTATGTTGCTGTACAAGTAGCAGAGAGCCCAGATTTCCTGCAATCCCCTCACTTAACAATCTCTTGCTTAAGAATCACAAATGGCTTGCTGTTTTCCACCCAATTCGTCTCAAGCCCTTTAGCTTGACTCTTTTTGTCTTCATGACACCCATAGCAACTAACCCTTCTCTCCACTATTGTGTCTTCATCTTATTCCTCATATCTGCTCACCCCCTACTTCTCCCACGCTCTTTTAGTCTTCCCTTGGAGTACACCTCTGCTCTCACCTGCAGTATTCCTCAGTTGTGGTAAACCAGTACACTTGATGCTTCAGAATTTCTGAGCTTCTTCTCATTCCTTTTCCCAACTCTGGTTTATATTACCAGATTGGGATTTGAGAAGATTCACTTTCCTTGATCTGCATGATTAAAGTTAAAACTTTGTTTATTTTTATACAAACACGCACACATCTACAATATTGAAAATACGTTTTTGCTTGTTTTGCACTATGAAATATCTGAAATTTTCCCTCACCTGAAAAATCAGATTAAGTCATATACTCTTCCCCCCTCAGAATAATTTCAGCTGTCTTTAAGGGCATCTTTATTCTCTCTTCTTTGAACATTTGTGACACTTCTAAGTAACACATGTCCATTGGTTACTAGGTCTTGTTTGTTCTTTTTGATCCTTCAATGAGATGCACAAATTTTTTTGAGAACAGTAGCCGAGCTGTTTGTGACTGCTTCTGCCTGGTCCAGTGCCGGGCATAGGATAAACACATTTTGCCATCCATTTATAATTTCCTTTGCCATTTTGACAGATGTATCTGTCTAAATTATGACTGGGCATCCATGTTTATAAAAATCAAATACACGAATAATCCAAGTATTTTTATGGGAGAAAAATTACAGTCTCAAGCTCTGGGAAAATTTTATACACATGCAAAAATACTCAAGAACGTATTTGCAAGGATAATGAACTGTATGTCTCTTAGTTGAATGAGGTTTTCAAGGTAATCACTACCATATATTTAATGACAATTCTTCTGAATGCCTAGAGGTTTCTGGGAATCTGTGGATGGTTTAGTCATTAAACTGTTGCTTACAATCTATCCTGACTTGTTTTTCCAACACTAATTTATCCCTTCACAAATTGCCCCTTGTTTGGGGGAAAAAAAATGTGAGTAACACTTTCCATCCTTCTTGCCAAAACTGTTAAGCAACATTCCACCCAGTCATCCAAAGCTAACGTTTACCTTTTCCAGTAGACATGGCTTTCATCTGAAGTCTGATATTTTAAAAGTTTCCATCTACTACTTTAGAAGTAATATGGATATTAATCACCATTTTTACTGAATTCTGTATCAAATATGACTATAAAGCAAATCGTAGAATATAATGAATGATAAGAAGGAAATTACCTGACAATTATTTTAGCATACACCTATAGCAGCCTAAATTTGTACAGATGTGAGAAATCTGACACTACTGGAAAAATGTCACTTTAATTTAAGAGGAAAAAAGTTTGTCACCGAAGGAATTTACTATTTTACTCCAAAATGATACACTTTTATCCTTGCCTTAAAAAGCATTCAAAGTGCAAAAACTTTCCATTTTTTTTCACTCATTTTGAAATATATTACTCAATAGTGATTTTTGTTCCTTTTTAAGGAAAAATAATAAACACGTGATTTCATTTCTTAGTAATTCAAGCATCTGTACTACACATTTATTTGCTCTTTCACGGAGTGCCAAGCTGATCTCTTTCATATGCAATAAATGGTTTTCAAAGATAATGAACGTTTTAAAGCATTTTCATGATTTATGCTGTTGGCTCACCAACCAATCCCGGGAAAATGAGGTGGAATACTTCCAAATATGCCCTTCTCACCTTCCTCCTCACACCTCTCTTTCCTGCCAAAATCTTGTTTTCACAGTTGTATTTTGTTACTGATGCTCGCTCTGTGTGGTCCCTTTCTAATAAGGAAATAGAAACAGAAAACACCCTGATTGATTTTCTCCTTTACGGTAATCCTGGCCTCTTGGGTATTTGCAGGTCAGCAGTTTGCAGGCAGTCTGCCCCTGCGCCCCTCACTTCTCCCACAGGTAGGGGCTTGCTGCAAGGAGAGCGCGCTTTGTGCCTACCTCGTGACTGAGAGAAGAGAAGCTGCGGGCCACTAGCCTTTCTTCCAGCTAACCCTACACCTGCAGTTACACTGTTGCTACTGAATCATCAGATCAAACAATTCCATCTTTTACGAGTTAATTGGTTTTTAACTAAAAGGCTATGTCAGTCTTGACTGACATGGTGAAATGTTGATTTGTATAAGGACACCATTAAGTTATTATTGAAAAATGCAGGGTAAGAGTTGTGGCAAAATGAGATAAGCCACTACCAGTGAAACTGGTATCCTGCATGGGGATTGGTTAGAGTCCTGGCCGTTCCTGTTCTCCTCCAAATCCTGCTAACGACTCTGGGAAGGCAGTGGAAGACGACCCAAGCCCTTAGTCCCTTCACCCACATGGGCGACTCAGACGAACCTCCTGGCTCCTGGTTTTGGCGTGGCTCAGCTTCAGCCAATGATACATTTAGGCGATGAACGAGCAGGTGGAAAATCGCTACCTTTCTGGCTCTCTCTCTTTTTTTATTATTTATTATTTTTAATTCATTAATTACACTGTATTATGTGACACAGTTTCATAGGTACTTGGGTTCTCCCCACCCTTCCCCAAACCCTCCCACCATGGTGGATTCCTCCACCTTGTTGCATAACCACAGTTCAAGTTCAGTTGAGATTCCCCCACTGCAAGCGTATACCAAACATAGAGTCCAGCATCTTATTGTCCAGTCAAGTTCAACGGCTTCTTAGGTATACCCTTTCTGGTCTGAAGACAGAGCCAGCAGAGTATCATCCCAGTCAATTGAAAGTTCCAACATACCATCAGCAAAAATTTACATCATTATGGAATTAATTGACATAGTAATGAGTAACCAATATGTTAAAAGTAAATGCGAGTTCCTAGCCACCTTCTGTGACCACCTCACTTACATTTCAATTTTAGTTTATACACAACATATAACATTCATAACATAACATGTTATACATAACATCATATCATCTTAAATTAAGGCAAACATGTGGTATTTAACCTTTTGGGATTGGCTCATTTCCCTTAGCATTATGGTTTCCAGTTTGGCCCATTTGGCCACAAAGAACTGCATTTTGTTTTTTTTAATAGCTGAGTAGTATTCCATGGAGTAGATGAACCATAGCTTTCTTATCCAATCCTCTGTTGATGGGCATTTTGGTTGCTTCCATGTTTTTGCAATTACTGATTGTGCTGCTATGAACATAGCAGTGCATGTTGGTTTCTCATAAAACAATTGTTCTGCTGGTGGGGCTGCAGGCTGGTACAGCCTCTATGGCAATCAGTATGGAGAATATTCAAACAACTCAAAATCAACATACTGTATGATCCAGCAATAGCACTCCTAGGAATATATCTGGCTCTCTCTTTATAACTCTAATTTTCAAATAAACAAATAAGGCTTTGAAAAAAGGTAGAACGGTGGAATGCTAGGGATGTACATTAGAAAATACCGAGATCTTAATGTCTTGGGATTCCTCTGTTGCACAGAGGGGTAAGGGATATTCCTGCCTCAATTTATTACTCAGATATACAAGTGGAGGTTTAAATGGAATATTTTCAGAATATTACTAAACTATACCATATTTCAGTATATTACTATACTAAAGTAATATATTAACATTACTATACTGAATATTACTATACTGAACTAGATTCGAAGATTGAAAAAAAACTTTCCAAAGGGCAGGTTCACTAGAAATTTAAAACAGCAAAACCCTAGAAATTATCAATTTAGCTTTAAATTCCATTGTTAATACAATCTTTAAAAATGTAACAGAAAATGAATAACATTCCTATGATGTTATAGCACCCTTTGTTCTAGAATCTCAGAATAGTTAACAACAAAAACGATTAGCATTCACAGCTGAGCAATAGATTTCATAAAGGAATTACTGTAGCCAAATGGAAGCAAAATGACTCAGTTTTAAGATCAGATGGAGGGCCCGGTGCAGTAGCTTAGTGACTAAAGTCCTCACCTGAAATGTGCTGGGATCCCATATGGGCACTGGTTTGTATCCTGGCTGCTCCACTTCACATCCAGCTCCCTGACTCTGGCCTGGGAAAGCAGGTTCCATGCCTTGAAACCCTGCACTCATGTGGGAGACCCAAAAGAGTCTCCTGGCTTCGCACAGCTCAGCTCCGGCCACTGTGGCCACTTGGGAATTAAACCAGCGGATGATGGATCTCTCTGCCTGTCCTTCTGTCTCTGGTTCTGACTATCCAATAAAAAAAAAAATAAATCTTTAAGAAAGAGACTAGATTGAATCTCGCAAATGGCCACAACAGAAAGAGTTGGGCTGATCTGATGGCAGGATCCAGGACCCTCTTTTGGGTTTCCCACATGGGTGCAGGATCCCGAGGATTTGGGCCTTAAGTAGAGAGCTGGATCTGAAGTGGAGCAGCTGGAGCATAAACTGGTGGCCACAGGGGATGCCAGCATCACAGCGTGGGGATTAGGGTATGGAACTACGATGCCAGCCTGTGTAACTCTTTGATTATATATATACACACACATATGTATATATAAAATAAAGGGTTATTGAAACAATATATACCAAAGAAAGTAAACAGAGAATAGTAAACAGAGAATACTACAGGTGTGTTTGCATTTTTACACAAGCAGTCACTCCGAAGAGATCAAAGAAGGATGAAATTGAGACATTGAGGCAAGTAAGAGCCTAGGAGAAGATTTCAGCAAGAACCGTAAGCACGATGCTCATGGAGCATGCGTGGTGGCTACAGTGGGGTTAGCACGTGTCCCTGGGAGTGAGTGGATAGGGATAAGAAGTACTGGAGTCTATTTTAGCAAGCTTAGGTGTGAAGTACCTAAAGAAGGAATCCAATATAAATAGAGGAACACATATGTCTCTGGATCATGGGCAAGATCTATACAGGGAAAAAATAGAAGTGTTAACAAATCCAGTACTCCAAATCCAGTGTTCCTTCCACTATACCAGAAGGAAGTAATGTGAATAAATGACACTTTTCTGTGACAAGTGCCAATTCGTGCCATGTTGACAATTACATTAGAGATGGCAAGATTTCATTTTTAGACTTACCCTGACATTGGCACACTCCGTGAATTTGATAAAATGAAACCACATGTTCACAGAATTTTAAAATAAGCTCACACAGGGCTGCCCTTGCATTCTAAAATCCTGGACTCGGTTGTGGCTGTAGTGATCATCTCATGTCATTTATCCAGTGTTATTGTATTGCGACGGGTGTCAGCCTGGCATTCAACTTCTACTGTGACAAAGGGACAAGGCATAGCATCCGGCAAATCTGGTTCAGTAGGTCACTGGAGCTCCAGCAGGTTGAGAAGCTGGATGGGCACAGCTCATGCCTTTCTGTAACTGAAAAGGAGAAGTTCTTTCTTGTTTCTTTGTTTTAACTACCAAACACTCCTTAGTGGCCACTGTGGAGGGACCAGGCTGAAATCAGGAGCTTGCTCCCAGTCTTCCACATGGGTGCAGCGGCCCAAGATCTTGCTATGCCACAATGTCAACCTCAATTATTCCACTTTCTATGGGAGAAAGTGGTAATATAAAGTGATTGAATGAAAAAAGTCACACTTCAGACAAATCTTCCACCTGCAAGTGCCCAGCATCCCAAATGGGTACCCACTACCTGACTTCTGATCCAGCTACCTGCTTGTAGTCAGGGAAAGCACAGGAAGATAGCTTGAGGACTGGGTCCCTGCACCATGTGGGAGGCTGGGAGGAAGCTCCTGGCTCCCAGCTTCAGAATAGTTCAGCCCTGGCCAGAGGGGTCATTTGGGGAGTGAACCAGTGGAAGGAAGAGCTTTCTCTGTCTTTCCTTCTCTCTCTGTAAAATCTTTCAAATAAAACAAAAACATCTGAAAGAAATGTCACATTTTTTCCCCCTATTGAATTTGAAAAGCATTTTTGAAAGTGGAATTTCTTCTCAGGTCTGTAACACAGGCAGTGATGTGGCTCACCTGCTGTCAGGGTCCATCACTGATTTAAAGAGATATCACTGCTTTCCACGTGGCTTGAATATGGTAATCAGCAGCCAAGCGCTCTCCTGATGCCCAAAGGATGAAGCAAAGCTGGGGATCCATGACTCCTCTCTCTGCGAATCTCTGCTGGGATGAGGAGCTGCCTCTTCGGTTCTGATATGTGCATCTTCTCATGGTGTGCAAATTATTTAGTAACTGCCACATTATTTATAGGTATGAATGGCAGAAATTAATCTCATAAATAATTCATTTGGGGATTGTGAATTAGCCATGCACTGAGGTAAAATGAAAAATCTATTTTTATGAACTGCTTTCAATCACTATTATGAGTTGGATTCTGTGGGGTTTTTTTATGATTTCTTTCAAACAATACTTTCAGAACACTGCCCATGGCTTTGAAGTTTTAAGATCAAGATAGTACAGAGCGAGGTAAAAGTACAAGAATCAAGATAATCCATTGGTGAATTGTACAAAATTACAGAGAATTGAGATCAGTCAATGAGTATGTCTGGTGTGAATTATCCAATCACTTCACTTTTGTAATTCACTTTGGATATACAGATAAGTAGAAGTTTTTAGAGTGAGATTTTTTTAATGAGAGCTTTAATATGTGTGGACTCCTGAGATGTACTAGGTAAGGAAGACAGTTGCTCTCATGCTAACATTGTGTTGAGCTGTTAAACTAGTTCACCAGGTGAAAAACAGCCATCTCACCAAGCTACCCCGTAATTCACTTTAAAAACTTGAAGCAGATGCATAAGTGTGACTTCCTCGCAGTAAGACATAAGCATGTCACAGTGGACTTAAGAGAAAGACAGTGGCAAGTTTGTTTGCTGGTAGACTCCTAGGGAGCTGAACACAAAAATCCAATAAATAATTAGCTCTCCTGTGACAGGCTTCTGAATTACTGTGATACATTAATTGGACAAAATTAGCATGAATTAAGGCAAATAAGTATAACATGTAATTTATTACTTACTAAGCATGGTGCTGCAGTGGAAGCTTCAGATTTCCCTTAAGATTGCTTTAACAGCTATAATGCATTCCTTAATTTACTCTGTGGAAAATCAATTTTTTCAGAGTTCATTAAGCACCAATATGTTACAATGCAAGTCTCTGGAGCATAGAGCCTCAATACATTATGCAAATCCATGCCAGAGTGGTACCAATATGTAAATAGCAGTAATATTATCGTCAACCTGTTATTGATAAGTCTGACCAGAATGAGAACACACATAACTTCTTGAATCTGTTGACCTAGTTTTGTATGTGCTAAGATACCCTTTGCTAGCTAAAGTGATTATACTTTTCAAGAGATAGCAAAATGTTATCAATGGCTAAAAGTTGTATCACTTCAGTTTAATTTCACATCTTCTTACCTATGCTATGTAATCAATCAACAAGTGTTTGTTAGGTATACATTATGGGCCCAATGATATACCAGGGTCCGTTTACCTTTTTTGAGACAAAGAAATCATCTAAGACGTAAAAGCAAGAAATTCATGGAAATTATAGCTCAGTTCCCCTTTCACTTAGCATTGGTATACATAGGTCACAGTCATAATATGTAATAAAGGATGTGACCTGAAAGTTATTTTATAGAAACTAATACATTCATGAAAAATGTAACCCAAAGCAATTTGATTAACTCTAACATTTAGTAGAATGATGATTAGAGAAAATTAATATTCACAATGTTTAAGACTTGATAATTTTTGCATCTTAATAAATTCTATTTTTATTATCCGTTATGTTTTCCCAAAATTGTTCTTTCACTTTATAAATAATTTTCTGTTATTTTTTCTTTGCTTGATAATTTATAGTACCAAAAACCAGCTAAGAAACCACTGAGTTTATAGCATTCTGTATGGCAGCCTGTGATAGCCAAGAAACAGGGTAACAATTGGACCAATATAACCATGACCAACTTGGGAATTACACAAAGAATGCATTCATTTTTAAGATATTAGATGGAGTAACCTTTTTAGTATTGGCTGGAAGATATTACATGTATATAAAATCCTTTAAGAGATTCTACCAGCTCTAACTTTGGACCAGAAATGGTCTCCCCAAGAAACTGTTCAACCCATCTGGACAATAAGTAGCTGGACTCTATGCTTGGTATATGTTTGCAAGGAAAGAATCTTGATTGAATTTGAACTGTAATATTGCATCAAGGTGGAGGAATCCACCAGGGGGGAGGAGAGGGGGAGGGGCAGGGGTGGGGGGATTCCCAGAGCCTATGAAACTGTCACATAATGCAAAATAATTAATAATAAAAAAAATCCTTTAAGAGAATATAAATGAAGATTTGTCTCAAACTGACTCATTGGTATTCAATAATGAACTTGCATTGTTGTATTTCAAAAATAGGAAATATATATAAAGCTATATGAAGATTTTTAAATGATTTATTTGAAGGGCAATGAGAAGGGGTGGGTGTGGGAGCACTGGATTCCATCTACTGGTCCACTCTCCAAATGACCACAACCACTGGGCTGAGGCCAGCTTGAAGCCAGAAGCCAGAAACTGCAATCTGGTCTCCTTCATGGGAGCTCAAATACTTGAGCCATTATTCACTGCTTCCCAGCTGCAATGGCTGGAATCTGCAAAGGAAGCAGAGAAGCCAGAAACAAAATGGGCACTCCAAGGGGGCAGATTCCTCAAGTGGCTTGTTGATCCACTGAGCCACAATGGGAAAACATGCATTAAAGTGTTGAAGTAAAAGTTTAAAAGAGCCATGCCATATTTCATATATTATAATTGATAAGAAGAAATGAGATGTCATGTTTCATCACTGAATTCTTGTACCCGGAATAGCCTGAAGCAGAGTCAGTCAGGAAGGTGGCTACCAACAATATCTTAAAAGCATTTCAAAACTTTACAAGGGCACAAAAATATCTCTGGAAACCCAATATGGCAAAGTGCTATTTCCATAATATCCTTTCAGGACATTTCACATGGAAAAAAAAGCCATTTTGTTAAAGGCTGAAGGTTTTGACTTTGCTGAATGGAGGGTTTTATCTGCTGAACTGAGTTCCCTGGTGTAGCCACCAACAAAGATGGGTCCTGTCTTCTTTTTTTTTTTTTTTTTTTTTTTTAAGATTTTATTATTATTGGAAAGCCGGATATACAGAGAGGAGGAGAGACAGAGAGGAAGATCTTCCATCCGATGTGTTCACTCCCCAAGTGTTGCGCGCCGATCCGATGCCGGGAACCAGGAACCTCTTCCGGGTCTCCCACGCGGGTGCAGGGTCCCAAAGCTTTGGGCCATCCTCAATTGCTTTCCCAGGCCACAAGCAGGGAGCTGTATGGGAAGTGGAGCTGCCGGGATTAGAACCGGCGTCCATATGGGATCCCGGGGCTTTCAAGGCGAGGACGTTAGCTGCTAGGCCACACCGCCGCCCCCCCCACGTCTTCTTTCCCTTGTGAAATTCCAAGGCTCTGCTCTAAATGTATGCTGAGAAAATGTAAGAATTCTTTTTAAATGCACATCTGTTTATTTGGACTTATTTGAAAGAAAAGGCTGAGCAAAAGAGAGAGTGAAAAGAGAGAGTGAGAGAGAGAGAGAGAGAGATGAGAGAGATGATGTATCTGCTGGTTCACTACTCAAAGAACTGCAACAAGCAGCCCTGGGTCAGGCCAAAGCCAGGAGCCAGAAATTCTGCCAGGGTTCATACGTGGGACAGGCTGCGAATAGCTGGGTCATCAGCTGATACCTCCTGGGAGCTGCGATAGCAGGAAGCTTGCTTGGAAAGGCGTGTAGCCGGGACTCGACCAGGCATGGAGCATGAGATGCTGGTGGCCCAACCAGTGGTTGAAATCGTCCTGTTTTACCAGTTGTTCCACAATACCTGCAGCAGGAGTTCTGCTTTCAGAGGACAGCCTGGTGGCCCTGCCTTGCTCATGCATCCCACTGTCTTCAGTGTTCCCTTGACTCCAAAGCACATGACCATCGCTTGACTCTTCTGGCTCGGCCACCTTCACAATGAAGTGACTGAAGAAGCTCTGGAATCACTAGAAGAAATCCAGTGTTAAGGAGGTCAGGTGAGGGACCATCATCTACAATGTTGATACCCATATTGGCTCTGGCTCAAGCCCCAGCTGCTCTGCTTCCAATCTAGCTTCCTGCCAATTCCCTGGCAAAGCAGTGGAAAATAGCTGAAGTTCTTCGGCCCCGAACCCATGTGGGAGACCCAGATGAATCTTCTGATTTTGGCCTGGAATTTTGGCCATTTGAGGAGTAGCCCAATAAACGGGAGACCTCTTTCTCTGTAACGCTACCTTGCAAATATATAAAATCAATCTTTTTCAAAACGTAGAATATAGGAGGCAGGGTAAACTGTTTAATTAAACATACATTATGTAGAAATATCCTGACAACTTGAGAATGTTTTGACCATACCTAGTTAAATTTTGGAACCAAGAGCTCAGGGATATTTACTTTTACAATGCCGATTTTGTGAATATGTTTGATAAGTATATGTGATGTTAAGTTCACCAAGGCATGACTCAAAATATTCCTGGTAAAGATTGTTATGAAATACTGTATGAGCCCTCTGATTTATAAAAACCGGCCAGGGGATGCAGCATGATAGCTTGGTGGGTGTATCCTGCCCATGCGTCTGCTGGGAGCCCAAATGGGTGCTGGTTCATGTTCTAGCTACTCCACTTCCATTCCAGCCTCCTGCTTGTGGCAGTTGAGGATGGTTCAAAGCCTTAGGACCCTGCACCCAGTGGGAGAACCAGAGGAGGCTCCTGGCTCTTTGCTTTAGATTGACTCAGCTCTTGCCACTGCAGCCACTTGGGGAGCAACCCAGCACACTGAGGATCTCTGTCTGTCTCAGATTCTCTCTGTAAATCTGCCTTTCCATTAAAATGGATAAATCTTTTAAAACAAAGTAAGAAGAAGAGAAGTGGCTAGAAGTGAATGTACTTGATAAATTGAGCCTTTATCATTTTTACCGTGTATAAAATATGAACCTAAACTGTACCGTACAGGTTTACGTGACTTTTGCGGCAGGTGCTTTGGTTGGTTCAATGAGCTTTGATTGCTGTTGGTTTAGGGTTCTTAAAATCTATTTATCTGGTAAATGACTTGTAAAATGAAAAAAGAAAGTGAAGGAGAGCATTCCCTGATACAACATCAATGGAATCACTTTATGATTTGTCATCAAGTAATGGTATTAGAAAGTAATCTTAAGAAAACTAATTTTTCAAACATTCTCCAAACACATTTTCCCCTTTCTTCACTAACTAAAGTGTGTTAAAGTGTTTTGTATCACGGAATCTTTGGGTGTCAGATTAATAACCATGCCTGCTGTTTGTTTATTTGTGTGCTTCAATATGCTATCGCATCTGTTATGAAATCTGTTATTTAGGATGATCAGACATAAAAATTTCCTAGTGAGGATAATAACGCTCTTTTAATGGAAATGCTAGCTGGTTTTTCTGGATTTGAATCCTGTCTTTACTTTCTAAGTATACAGAAGATGTGTCATAATACCAAGTGTTTATGAAGCACATTTACCAGGTAATGTGCTATTTTTTGTTTATTTAATTTAATCTGTGTAGTGATCTGTGATATGGATATTTTTCAGTTATTATTTTTTCTTTAAAGGTTAGGAGGTGGATGTTTAATGACATTAGGTCGTTTGCCCGAGGTTGCACAGCTTTTAAGTGGCAGAGTTTATGTTATAACTCCAATCTGGCTGAGCACAGACTGTTTTCAATCACAACACCAGATTATACCTCTGCCATGTACCATAATGTAGAGACTGCACCCACAAAATATCACTTTGCTGTCCATGAACTTGCCTGCCTGAAATCTAAACTGCAAACTTTGTTATAGTCATCATGTCCCTTTGTATAAACTTGTGCCAGTTATGGTCTCTATTCTAACATTACTTGTGCCAGTTACGGTCTCTATTCTAACATTACTTGTGCCAGTTACGGTCTCTATTCTAACATTACTTGTGCCAGTTACGGTCTCTATTCTAACATTACTCAATCAAACAGAAAATGAGAGTCCTACAAAGAAAGTGTCAAAGAAGCCACTTCCCAACTTCTCGGTCTCAGTAGTGTCGGCTCCTCGCACACTCCCTGGAGATAGTATTTGGCTCTGAATGGGGGAACTCTGGCTCAGATGAACCATCCCAAAGTGAGATGAAAGGGATGGAGATCTCAAACACCTTACAAAAATGATCAAGAACAAAGGTAACTGAGTGCCTCCACTCCCATGATGGGCATACACTTGAAGAACTATTCCATTGATGGCTGCACCGCATTTCTGTATAATCTTGGTATACCACTCCACAGGCAGCTCTAGTGGTAACATTGATTGCTCCAGCTAACCTTGGGAGGAAATACTGTATGACCTTTCCTAGTTGGATAACTCCCATCTAATGAATAACTGCCAACAGGTAGAGAATAGTTATTTCTCCTGGAACACACTGCTAGAGTAGCCTCATTTGGAAGATCATCCCAAATCAAAGAAGGATTTCTTGATGCATTGACGATATTTCCACAAGAAATTGAAAGCCTCTTGTAAACATTTCCAAGGTCACCATGTTGCCAAGGAAATAAGGTTTCCCTGATTCTGGTGTTCAGTTTCAGCAGAACCTGGTGGTAAATATGACCTAATTTTTGATAGCCGGTACATGTTTGTCATGGCAGGGAGTTGATGTGGGCAGAGGTTATCACTGGCTAAGTCATCAGTCACTAAGGCATAATGTTCAAAAAAGCAAAATTTGCAAACTCCGAAAACATTAGCACGACTTTGCATGCAGTTTTTCCTAATCAGAATATTCCACTGGTGTTTGGAGACAGAGGGCACCAGCATGTTGCATTTCAGTTTCCACTATGCATTCAGAGGTAGCGGCAACAAAAACATTTTAATGACCGAAATGTCCCCACCCACAATGCCACATTAGATTCCCTTTACCTCCATAAAGCCCACACAATTCCTGTTGGCTTTCAAGGCGCTCAAAGAAGCCATGGAATACTGAACCATAGCATCTACTATTTTCCAAACTTCCCTCCTACTCGTATGCTTCTGTGCCATACTTCATGCAATTCTCTTCATCCAGTAGATACTGCTCATCTTGCTTTATCTTTCAAGTCTTGAATCTTATAGAACCCAACCCACATGCAGCATTCTCTGGGAAGCATTTTGCTAACCACAATCATAAAATTGCACATATTTGCTTTCCATGAAGTCTTCTCATTTCTGATAACAAAATGGAAAGAATCTTACTGTACTGCAAATATCTGTTTCCATCTCTCCACTCAGGCCATGAGGTTCTCAGGGAAGGGACCATTTCTCTTTCATCTTTCCCATGATAAGTCTAGTGTCATACTGAGCATCCTTCTGAGTGGTGAACTCTTGAGAAATAAGCTAGCTCACACTAGAGTATCATTTGTCTAGAACTATGTCTGATAGGTAAATTCATCATAACAGCACTGTATAAGCATTCATTGAGCATTTACAGTAAAATATGCAGTATGTATTAGTAGTTAATCATATCCTTGGTACTTTAAGCACTTTAAATACCAACTAGCTGCTGGTCAAGTTTTCCAGCCTCTCTCTGACTTAGTGTTCCAGTTATAGAAGGCAAGTAATAAAAGAATCTATCTCAGAAT
Organism: Ochotona princeps; assembly: GCF_030435755.1. Lineage (NCBI taxonomy): Eukaryota > Metazoa > Chordata > Mammalia > Lagomorpha > Ochotonidae > Ochotona > Ochotona princeps. Next base: position 11,718,926 of record NC_080856.1, on the reverse strand, counting down.
GTCATTACAAAGAAATAAACTGTTAGTTCAGGTAAAGAATATAGAATAGTGCCTAGTAAAAATATGTGCTCCATAAACTGCACAGCATGTGATTGAGTTAGGAGTGGCATCCAGGAAAAGGAAACATTAATTAATTACATGATGCTATGTCACTGGGCAGAATGATCTTTGCATAGCACTTTGTTCATTTTTTCAATATATTATTTGATGCTGGGCCTGGTGCAGTAGCCTAGTGGTTATAGTACTCGCCTTGTAAGCGCCAATATTCCATATTGATGCCAGTTCTAATCCCAGCGGCCCTGCTTCACATCTAGTTCCCTGCTTGTCGCCTGGGAAAGCAGTCGAGGATGTCCCAAAGCCTTTGGTCCCTTCACCTGTGTGGGAGACCTGGAAGAGGCTCTGGGCTCCTGGCTTCAGATTGGCACAGCTCCAATCATTGTAGCAGCTTTGGGAGTTAATTATTGGATGGAAGATCTTCCTCTCTGTCTGTCCTCCTCTCTGTATAGCTGACTTTCAAATAAAACAAATCTTTGAAAAAATATTCTATTTGATGCTAAAAAATGTTTGACATATACTATAGGAAAATTTTTATCAAAAAATTTTATTTTCTTTTAAAAATGAAATAATGTCTTAGAAAGGAAGTACTATCTGTTATTTTTCTCATAACTTGATCAAATGAAGACATTTAGCTAGAATTTTTAATGCTGTTGTCTATGCTTATTGCACATGATCACTTCCTTCATTGAATTCTGTTACTGGCCAGCATAATTATTGGTGCACCTGCCTCTTGTTGGCAGGTTCCTACAATGTCTGAGACTGTAACTAGAAGTGAGTGATGAGCAATAACCTACAAGTGTATAACCTTTTATATGAGTAAATTTTTAACCAGATTTTCAACTCTTGACTATATAAAATGTAAATAATTATGATAAAATTTAGACAGAATAAATGTAACAGAGTGGCCTGCGTGGTAGGTTAGTGGCTAAAGTCCTCTCCTTGCATGTACCATGATCCCACATGGGCGCCAGTTCTAATCCTGGCAGTCCCACTTCCCATCCAGCTCCCTGCTTGTGGCCTGGGAAAGCACTGGAAGATGACACAAGACCTAGGCACCCTGAGACCATTTGCGAGACCTAGAAGAGGCTCCTGGCTCTTGGCTTCTGATCAGCTTGCTCTGGCCATTGCAGCCACTTGGGGAGTGAATCAACGGACAGATCTTTCTCTCTGTATCTCCTTCCCTGTGTAAGTGGAGTATCCAGGACACAGACTGGAACCCACATGGGATGCTGGCGCCACAGGTAGAGAACTAGCCTGATGTACTGACACATCAACCATTAAATGTTATCTGTGCTGAGCCTGAAGGAATTGCTATTGGGCAGAACCTCCAGAAAGTTCCTTCCGGGAAGTAGTCAGCATATGTCTGTTGGATATCTCCCATGTCATCAATTAATAATTATTCTTGCCTAAAATTCAAAAATAAGAAAATAAGAAGTTCATCAAAAGTTTATGGCAATAAGGCTGATTTCTTCCATGATCAACACTCTATCCCACATTATTTATAGTTTAAAAAAATAGATTTCAAATATTTCATTAAAGATTCATTAGACAAAAATGAGAACCTTGTCATAAACTCAACATCTTACTAAGGTAGCACTGATTAAGAGGATGCCAATAATAGAAATAGTTAGTGATTACATAAATAGTCAATATTTTTTATTCAACAATAAGCACATACTGAACTGAGACAAGACGCTCTTAAGACCAGGGGAGGAAATGGCTTGAATGACTTCTCTATATTCCTTTTCTAACATTATCCGCATAATTATGGGAGGGAAAAGGAAAAACACACACGTGAAGAAGAAAGCCTGGAATGTTTGTAACTTGTCAGGGAGAGTATAATAATTAAAATCGATAAATGCGGTTTACTTTACTTGATCTATGCGGATTCCTATTTTCCATGTAGGCACAAGTTCAAATGATGGTTTTAATAATTTGAAAGTTCAATTTCTCATATCTTCAATGAACAAAAATTGAAAATGACTGGCGGCTACAAACTGGTGCAATGGAAAACAAATCTAGCCTCAAACTGGCACCGAATCTGGAAAATTCCATCATGGGTGTGGGTGGAGTAGGGCAGGAAAGAGTGGAACTCTGACACCAACTGCAGAAAATGTCTCATCATTGTCTTTGAAAGGGTGTAGGTTTGCTTGCCAGTGAGGACCTCAGATTACAGGAATACTCTTTGCTGTTCAGCTCTGAAGGCTCTCATTGAGAGTCAACCTTTTCATTCTATCCCTCATCCCTTCCTATGTTCCTTCCTCCCTCACAACCATCACCCCCCTTTCTTTACCGCATCTCTCCCCCCCCCCCTTTTTTAAAGATTTACTTCTTTTCGTTGGAAAAGAAGATTTACAGAGAGAAGGAGAGACAGAGAGAAAGATCTTTCATCCACTGGGTCATCCATTTGGGGAACAAAGTGGCTACAGGGTCCGAAACTGAGCCAATCTGAAGCCAGGAGCCAGAAGTTTCTTGGCAGTCTCCCATGCAAGTACAGGGCCCCAAGGTTTTGGCCATCCTCTACTGTTTTCCCAGTCCACAAACAGCAAACTGGATGGAAAGTGGAGCATCCAGGACACAATCTGACATCCATATTTGGATGCTGGTGCTTAGAAGCCAAGAATTAGCCTGTTGAGCCATTGCAGTGGACCCTACATATGTATTTTAAATGTTTATTTATTTTCATTATAAAGGCCGACTTACAGAGATAAGGAGAGATGAAAAGAAGAGTACCTCATCCTGGCCTGGCACAATAGCCTGGTGGCTATGGGCCTTGCCTTGCATGTGTCGGGATCTCATGTGTGCCTAATTCATGAATGCATTGGGACCTTGTGCCTGCGTGGGAGATTTGTAGGAAGCTCCTGGCTTCAGATTGGCTTGGCACTGGCCGTTGGGGATGAAAAATCTTTCTAGCTGTATCTCCTTTCTATAAATCTGACTTTCCAGTAAAAATAAATAATTTTTTAAAGAGTACTTTATCCTATTTTCTTCCATCTGCCTTACCTTTCTCCTTTCTCAACCACGTCTTTATCATCTCAAATGTCAAATTGTGTGTTTCATTAAAAAGAAAGGTCTTTTAGTAAAATATCTTGTACCATGTTATGCCTTTGTGCAGTATCCTTTTGCACGATATTTCTAAATGATTCATACTTTAGATGTAAAGGACACATTGTACGTAAGGCTTTTTTGGGTATCATCTGTCATGTTTTGTCCAGAAATAGCCCAGAAACCTAAGTCTAAATGTTTTCCATTTCTGATATCATTGTCAGATAGATTGAGGAGATGGTTTCAGGAAATCTATTGGTTGTTTGATCAAGGAACACAATCATGTGTTATGGCACCCCTTCTTTCCATCTCCCCAGGTGATCCTGGCATCTTTGGAACTGATGTTTAGTGTAAAGAATTTAAATCAAGAATAACTAGCTTTCTTGTCCCTAAGGACCACAAGTGACGTTGCTGACAAAGAGCATTCGTTTAGCTGGGACAGCTGTTTACCCTTTCAAAAGACACCAGTCCATCCTGTGTCCAGCACCTGAGGAGCTTTAGAAGAGGTTTTTGTTTTGTTTTGTTCTGCTTTGCTTTTTAGATGTATTTATTTTTGTTGAAAAGGCAGATCAGATTTAAGTAGAGAAGGAGAGAAAAAGATTCTCTATCTGCTGGTTTACTCCCTAAATGGCTACAATGATGAGAGCTAAGCTGATCTGATGCCAGGAACCAGGAGCTTCTTCTAGGTCTCCTACATAGGTATGGTGTCTCAAGGTTTGGGGCCATCCTCTATTGCTTTCCTGGGCCTAGAAAGAAAGCAGCACAGCTGGGATATGAACTGGTATCCATGTGGGATACTGGTGCTTGCAAAGCTAAGATTTAGCCATTGAGCCATTGTGCCAGGCCGTAGAAGGATTTTGAGTTTTGCGCAATTGAAATACAACATGGGCCCGGCGGCGTGGCCTAGCAGCTAAAGTCCTCACCTTGAAAGCCCCGGGATCCCATATGGGCGCCGGTTCTAATCCCGGCAGCTCCACTTCCCATCCAGCTCCCTGCTTGTGGCCTGGGAAAGCAGTTGAGGACGGCCCAAAGCTTTGGGACCCTGCACCTGCGTGGGAGACCTGGAAGAGGTTCCTGGTTCCCGGCATCGGATCGGCACGTACCGGCCCGTTGCGGCTCACTTGGGGAGTGAACACATCGGATGGAAGATCTTCCTCTCTGTCTCTCCTCCTCTGTGTATACCCGGCTTTCCAATAATAATAATAATAATAATAATAATAATAATAATAATAATAAAGAAATACAATATAATCTCATGTCAATAGTCATGCTTTCTTAAAAAAAAAGGTATATATCTCGTTTAGCTGAGCACATCATTTGTGCCATGTTATGCCTTTATCAGCACTGAGATTAAGAAATATTATGATTACTCCAGAGACACTTGTGTGCGTAACTACTCACCCTAGCCACACTCCTGATTATCTACTAGAGCTTGGCCCTGACCACCTTCTTGGAATGTGTACTAACGTTTTAAACTATATTGCCTATTTAACCCCTACAACACTTGAAGATAGGTGCATCTGTGTAGTCAAAAAGATAAAAACACCATCTTTCGTGGCCTTTATGGTGACATTCTGTATTTTGGAAAGGTGAATAAATTGGAGCAAATCCACCTGAAAATATTTCCGCATTCCTGAAATCACTCAGCTTGAGACATCATGTAGCAGATAATAAAACCCAATCCACTGAGAGTGGCTGCTCTATTCAGCAGTGGGAGACTCAACTATTGCTCAACTGCTATTTCCCCTAAAGCCTGTATTCGTGTTGCTTGTTTTGAGGGCTCCTGGGTGTTGCTCTGATTAGAAATGAAGTATAGAGTTGTTAAAGCATTTGCTGCAGTTGTATGCTTGACACTTAAAGTTCATATATGTATTACTGGGGGTATTGCAATGCCTCTAAAAATAAGTAAAGCATTATTGTTATGCTTAGCATGAGCCATGTGGTACTTTCATCTGGGAATTTATTTTGATGGAAATAGTTCATTAGACCAGAAAATGCCTATTGTGTTTTCATTTCTTAACAAAAATCTGTGTATGTTTGCAAAGCAGATAAGTGAAAAGCTCAGTGCAGTAGTTAGTTTAGCTATTTTTTCTTCTTTTTCAAAAACAATAACAGAGATTTTATATATAATATGCCATGATTTACTCAAATGTAATGAATATATATGCTTTTTGACCTCAAGTATTAATTAAAGGTGAATTTACAGTAATTTATAATGCATTAGAAGATTATTTTTCAGAGAGACTTTAGCCAAAGCCAATGGTAACTCCAGCTCTCACTTATAATAATGGAATAACTGCACGGAAAACATGATTTTTTATTCTAGCCATATAATTGAAAAATAACATTTACCTCACCCCAACATGATGAATTCATTAAAAACCTTTTTATTTGTTATTTTTTAATATTTAAAATAATTACCGTGTTTTAAACAAAATAGCTACTCCTTTTCCTTGGTTCTTTACAGACTAACAAATAGCATAGATGTTGTTTCATAAATTATGTCACTGTATGTCAAAATAAGCTGAAAAGAAATTGAATTACACTGCTATGTGTTTCTGTTTAGGCAAAACTCTACAATTGTACATTTCTACAGTATTGTAACTTAAGAATTAAGGGTTACATGTTTTTGTTTTATTCAAAGCAAAGTAAAATTTTCAAGGTTAGGAAGTAGAGTCAGTGCTTGAACACAGCCTGATGGATTTCATGGCTTTATTTTGGGAGATTTTTACATATACTCTTCTTTGGTGTTCACAATTCTAACCTTGATCCTCATTTTGCACTGAGACCTGGGTGTAGTGCTCAGGCTGTTTTGTTTTGAACCAACAATGGACACAAGGTCCTTACCTTTATAACCTGCATTGCAATTGAAATATGGTATTTTGACAGGACTTGATTAAAGGATAACAAAACGGAAACCAATTCAGAAGTGGTATGCCTATTTAAATAGCTCAGCTTATGGGGAAGGACATAACTTTGGCTTTCTTACTGCTAAAAGGCTACCATGACTTTTTCATGGGTCCCTTCATGCCCAATAGGTGACAGAAGACTTATTGGACCACTGCCCCTTGGGAACACCTTTATAGACATCTAGAACACTTGGAACCAAAGGTAGTTCTAGAGGCAGAAATAGAGTTTATTAAGTAGATCTCTTTTGATTGCAATTTGGAGACAGCTAGAATTTAATGGGTTTTGGTAGTTCAGAAAGTAGTAGAATAGCTTATATTTCAAGGACAGTCCAGTAAGGATGTAAGTAGGGATCCAGCAGTGTTCTAGGTCTAGTCTTTTTTGTAACAGTCTCCAACACTTGGCCTAGGCCTTTTTTTTTTTTTTTTTTTTTTTTGCATAAGTGTCCTATCTCTAACTCTCTGTTTCTTTTCTTTTTTTTTTTTTAAAGATTTATTCATTTTTATTACAGCCAGATATATACAGAGGAGAGACAGAGAGGAAGATCTTCCGTCCGATGATTCACTCCCCAAGTGAGCCGCAACGGGCCGATGCACGCCGATCCGAAGCCGGGAACCTGGAACCTCTTCCGGGTCTCCCACGTGGGTGCAGTGTCCCAATGCATTGGGCCGTCCTCAACTGCTTTCCCAGGCCACAAGCAGGGAGCTGGATGGGAAGTGGAGCTGCCGGGATTAGAACCGGCGCCCATATGGGATCCCGGGGCTTTCAAGGCGAGGACTTTAGCCGCTAGGCCACGCCGCCGGGCCCTAACTCTCTGTTTCTTACCATTGGTTTGGTCCTTCACAAAACACAGTTGAATTGGTTACTCATTACTATGTCAATTAATTCCATAATGATGTAAATTTTTGCTGATGGTATGTTGGAGCTTTTAATTGATTGGGATGATACTCTGCTGGCTCTGTCTTCAGACCAGAGAGGGTATACCTAAGAAGCCGTTGAACTTGACTAGACAATAAGATGCTGGACTCTATGTTTGGTATATGCTTGCAATGGGGGAATCTCAACTGAACTTGAACTGTGGTTATGCAACAAGGTGGAGGAATCCACCATGGTGGGAGGGTTTGGGGAGGGGTGGGGAGAATCCCAGTACCTATGAAACTGTTTCACATAATACAATGTAATTAATGAACTTAAAATAAAATTAAAAAAAAAAAAAAAAAACACAGTTGAGAAGAGAGGCTTTTTTTTTTTTTTTTTTTTTTTTTTTTTGACATCCATTCATTGATTCTGGGAAAAGACTGTTGGCTCAAGTCTTTGGAGCAACCATTCCTGGGAGACAGTTCCAAAAGCAAGAGGATATGGGAGCAGAAGCAGAGGAGTAGGGTGGAGGAATTTTATTGGCTGATGAAAAGTATGTAACTCTAACAGTTCCCTCTGTAGACCATATATGCATCATGTTCTGTCTATCTTGATCAGGGAGAGCTAAAATCCATTTCTTCCTGAGCTTACTCATAAGAAAATACATGTAGTTTTGAATACATTCTCACATGAAAAATATATATTATTCCTAAGAATATTGTAATATTGTTTGGCACCATTCTTTCTGAAATAAACTCCATGTATAATTATATTTAAAAAATCACTTACCTCATTCTTGGACTTCTTTTTGTGAAGAGACCCCACGGTAGCTCTGTGCGAGGGTATATGGTTGTTTCATCAATATTTTCTTTCTGAACTTCAAGCCCTTCTTCTGTTCTACTGCTATGTGCTTGTGTCAGTTTGCCCTGTGTGCTGGAGACTGCATTTTTAAAAAAGAATAAAAGAAGACGTAGTACTAGCATGTGTGTCTTTATGACATTTTACACAGTAAGTAAGATTAGATTATCTTTTTCTGGAAGAAAACTCAAATTTAACTGCAATAGGAAATGAATTTGTTTGTTCAAAGATTGGCTTTCCTTTCACACTTTTCCCAAAATATTTTGACCTGGGGCATTGATTTACTTGAGCTGCACAATAGAAATATCACACAATTGGACCTGGGTATAGACTGGCTGTTTCTACTGAGGAGAAAAGAGATCATTCATTATGCTATCTGGATAATTGCCACAGATAGCAACATGATTCGTTTGATGGTAGGCGTCAGTACTGAGTAAGAAAGTTGCCCAAATATGCGTCATCGTGCTGTGAGCCAGAGTGGCTGTGCTGTGCAGCTCATGCTTGTCTGGGAAACAGGAGCTCCAGGTGCAATGCTTTTCTATGCAGATCAAACATTCAGCCACAGGAGCTTGCACCTCCTCTCAAAATTTATTGTTAATTATCAAAGATAAGAGGTAGACTTCCAGCTTCTTATGTGATAAACCGAGAGAGCTATCACAACTGACATGGAGCATTTTGGTCAATTTTCAGCCTTCTTGAGGTCACCTATTGTTTCTTTTATTATAGAAAAAAAACCCTACTGATGTCCACCATTGCTTTAGAAAGGAAACAGACCAATTTACATAGAATAATTTACAGAAGGCCAGTTAGCTGACAACTCTTTTGCTGAAAGCCAATTTGCCAAATGACCAATTTGCCTAAAGCTAATTTTCTAAAAATCAATTTACTGAATGACCCATTCTCTGAATTAATTGAGGATTAAGGTTCTGGCACTACTCTTTGCACCCACTTTTGTTTCTGGCTATGCGTTTGCACCTAGTGGCAAAATAATCATGCATTTGCCCTAGACCTGTTTCAAGGTATTTGTGTAACATGGCTGAGGGTTCATGCCTTCCATTTTACAGGGAAAAAACTGTGGTTTACAAAAGTTAGTTAACTTGCTTACTTAAGTGCATAAAAGATATTGGCAGACTACTCTTTGCCCACATTTCACTGAATCTAAAAAAAAAAAATCTACTGTTATTAACCATTATGGTATGAATTTTTAATCACTTCTGATGTTTCGCCCTGAGAATTAGTTTGCACAATGTATATTCTGATTGACCAGGAATTTCCATGAGAAAGAAAGAAAATAAGTCAGAAGGTATAATGCTAATATGTTATCAATACCCTGTGTGGAAATGAAATATGTGAATGATTAAATATCCTTTTTGCAATGATTATTCAGAAGTTAGGCACTGAAGTTAAAGGAGGTTATGCCACCACTTAGGATGTTAGCAACCAATAGAGGAGTACCTGAGATGGCATATTCCTTCTACTGTAATGCTGGAATGTAGCAAAATATGACTTCAGTTTTTGGATCATTGCCACTCATACTGCAACCCATACTGCAACCGTGGATTCTGGCTGTGGTATTCATTTAGAAAGCGAACCAGTGCGTGCGACATCTCTCTCTCTCTCTCTGTCACACACACACACACACACACTTATTTACTTAAAAAACAAATAAAATGGAAATAATTAACATGCATTGTGCATTGATAGAAACATATACAGAAGACAACATGAACATACATAGTCCCACACCTATATTGGGAAGAAGGAAACTTTTTCTTTTTTAGTTATTAAAGACAAGAAAAAAAAAAAAAAAACCAGAAACACACAGAGAGAAAGAGTTGTTCCACCCTTTAATTCCCTCCCAAAGTAAAGCAATAGCTGGGGTTAGGCCAGGCCAAAGCCAGGAGCCAGAAAAATAATCCATGTCTCCTGTGTACGTGGAAGAGCTCCATTGTTTGAGCCATCACTTACTTGCCATGCATGCGTTTCCAGGTAGGTAGAACTGCAATTTGGAGCTGGGCTAGAAGGCAGGCACTCCGGTGTGGGAGGAGGCCTCTGAAGCAACCTCTTAGCTGCCACATGGAATATCCAGTCTGGAAGTTTATTGCATGGCTTAGGTTGATTCAAACCTGTGAGTGTGGGCTCATTGTTTAGATTAGGAGAAGGCTGGATTCGGGGTTTACTTCAAACCAAGGGTCATGAGAATTCAAAATATTGATAGGACAAAGCTATAAATTCATTTTATGAATTGTATCTGCTGTCAAACAAAATCATTACTAATAAAACTTGTGAGAGTAACTCCAGGTAGGGAGGATACTTCTGTAGATAAGTTCATTGTCAGATTATCTGTTCACACAGTTGTAAGAGCTGCAGATATAAGTCAATGACCTACAATAGTGAAATTGAGTTTGAGTTCTGGTGTGACACCCTGGGATCTCTATTTTCATAGCCAACTTGGCCCACTTTTTCTCACAGTGTCTGTGATAGGGAAGAAATCTTTTATTATTGATCTTTGTTAAATAAACCGATCTCTTAATCTTGTTTCCAATTATTTTTTCTTTTGAGGATCAGAGGGAAACAGACACAGGGAGGTGGACAGAGAATCCTCAGTTATTGTTTCACTCTTCCAGTGACGTCATTGGTCAGGGTTGGGCTAGGTCTGGGACCAGGAACCAAAAGGGAAACTGCAGTAAAGAGCTAGAACTGGGAATCAGATGCAAGTACTTTGATATGGAATGTGGACATCTTCCTTATTTTTTAAATTAAGGTCTATTTATTTATTTGAGAGAATTGCAGAGAGAGAGATCGAGAAAGGGAGCAAGAGAAAGATATTTTCATCTTCTGGGTCACCTCCTAAAGGCACGCAGCAGCTAAGACTGGGCCAAGCTGAAACTAGGAGCCAAAAGCTAGACTCAGATCTTTCATGGGGGTGGCCTGAGTCCAAGGACACAGGTAATCTGCTACTGCTTTCCCAGGTGCATTAGCAGGGAGCTGGATCAGAAGTGCGGCAGCCAGGACCCAAACAAGAACCCATGGGGGACGCCAGTGTCATAATAGTGGCTTCACCACAATGCTAGCCCTGGATATAAGCATCTTAATCACTGGATTATGTGCTTACCCCAAAGCCCTTACATTTGAAAGGGAGGGCATTTTCTAGAAATTTCAGAAAAAAATAGAGATTAAAAAAAAAAAAAACTAAACAAACCAAAAACAAAAACAAACTTCTTTAGTGACCAAAAAGGGGTTATAGCATGTTAAGCCACCACATTTTTTTATCAGTGCCAGTTCCAGACCTGAGTGCTTGACTTCTCATCTGGTTCCTTGCTAGCGTACCTCAGAAGGCAGCACTCGGTGCTTTCCACTCAAGTAGGAGATTAGGATGGAGTTCTGGGCTCCAGTCACTGCAGCCATGAGGGAAATGAATCAGCAGGTGGAAGATCTCCGACTCTGTCTGCCTCACTGTCATCTCACTTGCAAAAAAGAAAATCTTAAGAAAAAGCATCTTTTGACTTTACGTGAGAAGCAGAATCACTACAATATATAAAAAGGATGTTCTAAAAATTTGTGGAAATGATATATAATTTTTTTAAAAACTGCACGGAAGCCATTTTCTTGGCAGTAAAGTAAATTTACCTTTAGTTCCATTGTCCATGAAATGCTTGAATTTCCTTAATATTTCACACATACCTTGTGGTGTGTAATTAGTTAGGAAATGATACTTTCTGGAGAAATGTGTGTACTTTGATCAGGAGACTGCATTGGATTCAACTTGCTGGTTGCCTAGAGTACATTGTACAAACTTCCCAACCACATATTTCTTCCTCAATCGAAACTTCTAATAAAGCAATGCATCACACTACTCACAGTTTATTTTTAAAAAATCTCTCCTCCAAGTGCATCTCTATACTTTCATCAAATATTTTAATAATATAAATAAGTTTTGATCGCTGACTCCTTATTCTTGTATTATATATCTTAAAGTAAAGAGCTTACTTCAGAGCAACTTTATTAAGGTGAATACAACCTGTGCTTACTTATTTGCTTTTTTATCGAAGGACAGAAAGGAACACAGATGAAAGGAAAGTCCTCCATCCTCATTCTGTTGTGGAAATAACAACTACAGGATGTTGGACACTGGAAGTTAGATAACTCGCTCAAGTCCTGACCAGTAACTAGTAAGAAAAAGAGGCTGGGTTTGACCAAGGGTCTGCTTTCTAAATTGTGCTAAAACAGTATCACTTTTCATATCTCCATTTTTCCTTTGAAATGCTTTTGTTTCTGCCAATGAAAACCCTAATTTCTCTTTGTCTCTTCCCTACGTTGGCTGATCATCTCTTTAAGATGTGGTCAGATAAAGTGAATACAGGTATGGCATTAATGATGTCTTGAATGGACATTTTGCCTCTCATAACACAACCAGACAACATCAGGAAACCATGGCATCAGTCGTTAAAATGTCTTCAACTCTCTTCAGAATCCATAATGACACTTTGTTCTTCTGTCTCTTCTTATAATTAAATTTTTAATTTAACTTATCATGTGCACCAATGTTCAAGGGAAATTTCTTATTAAATTTTATTGTACCTCTTACTTTACAAATGTGCAGGAACTTTTACCTAATCACTTTAGACGACTGAGTTTAAATACTGCTTCAGACTTTTTGCTTAAACTGAAGTTCTTCTTTGGAATCTATATAAATAAAATAAGTGATAGGATCATAAGGGCACTTTATTTTTATCCCATTAGTTGATAAGTAGCTGTTTCATTACATGAAAGTTCACATCATGTAAATAACAGCCCTATATCCCATTTACATTTCTCTTGTGCCTTTACGTCTTTAATTTTCTTCACCGCATTTATATTTTCTCCTCTATTTCATATCTGCTTGTAGTATTAATTATTCAGTGCTATTTTAATGAGATGTTATAGTCTGAGCACTTGAATATGAGAAGTTTTTTATGACGTAGTTTTGAAAAAATTAAATTAATTATTTTCCATTTATTTTAGAGGCAGATTTGGATAGAGAGAAACAGAAAGTGAGTTTGCATTTGTTCCCGATGTGATCACACTGCCAGGACCTGACTTGGGCTGAAGCTGGGAGCTGAGGTCTCAATCCAAGCCTTCTGCGTGGGTTACAGGGTCCCAGTTACTAACTCATCATTGCTGTTTCCCCAGGTCTACATTATCAGGAAGCTGAAATCAAAACCCAGGGCTGGGGATTGACTTTAAATTCCCTGCTTTGGGATTTTGGCATCTTAATTAGCCTAGACCAAATCTGCTAGACCAAACACCATCCCCATATACAAACATTTTGATAAATTCATTTGATTGTTATCTTACAGGCTTTACTTAGATGAACATATGGTAAAATTTTTAATCTTTGCCAAGAAATAAACGAGCAGAAATTAAGAGTTAAAGTTCTGTCCAACATTTAGCATCCTGCCACTGACTCGGTTTATCTCTAGTTTTTGTTTTCTTTCGCTAGAATCCAGAATTGGAAGCCCAAGAAATCCTGGTTTCTCAGTTTTCCTGGAGATAGAATGGGCTCTGGAACCTGTTGCATCTCCATACAGAGTAGGGGCCTTATTTAACATGATTGTGGTGATCTGAAATGTAGACTCTGTGTTAATTATAATTTATAATAGTCACATCCTAAACTTTTAAAGATGATTTATAAATTTATCTGAAAGGCAATTACAAGGAGAGAGGGAAGGTATGGAGAAAGAGCAAGGGTGCTCTGCCATCTGCTGGCCCAAAGCAGGAGCCCGAAACTCCATCCTACATTTGAATCTCTCACCTGTGTGGCTGGGGACCCAAGTACTTGGGCTGTCTTCCATTGACTTACTTGTTGTATTCGCAGGGAGATGGACAGGAAATTGGACTTGAGCAGCCAGGGCTCAAACTGGTGCCTTTTGGGGAGACTGCTTTTGCAAGTGATGACTTGAACTATTGTATCATGACTCCAGACCTAAAGGCCTAGAATTTCTTTTATATATATAAAAGATTTATTTTCATTGGAAAGGCAGATCTACAAAGAGAAAGAGACAGAGTGAAAGATCCTCCATCAACTGGTTTTCTGCCAAAATGGATGCAATGACCAGAACTGAGCAAATTTGGGCCCAGAGCCTCACCTGGTCTCCCTTGTGGATTCAGGGTCCCAAAAACCTGAGCCATGCTCTGCCGCTTTCCAAGACCACAAGTAAGGAGATGGCTTGGAAGTGGAGTAGCCAGAACATGAACCAGCGCTAACATGGGATGCCTTCGCTTCGAGATGGAGAATTAGTTGAGCCATTGTGCCCACCCCAGCCTGGAATTTTTAAAAGTCAGCTATTTTTTCCGTATATTTCAATTTTTATTTTGCACTGTTGTATTTTAGGTCTATTTGCATTTTGGCTTGCAGAACTTGTATGATACTTTACATCTAATACTGTTTCCCCTTTTTTGAGATTTAATCACACTTGCCATTTGCATTTCTAGTTTCTTATTTTTTGGCATAATGCATAGAATATGCATTCACTGAATTTAACTTAGGTCCCCTTAAGCAATTGTATTCGAGAATCTCTGGGGATAATTCCCTGGAGAAGGCTCACTAGGTCACTCGTTACACGGTTCTGATAGATAGTTCTCCAAGGCTGATGGTATTTTTAGTTTACACAATTTGGGCTAACACTTGGTATCCCCCAACTTTCTGATTTTGGGGAATCTGATGGATGTGAACTTGTATTTGCGTTTACATTTTTTTCCCAGCAATTTTTCCTGGGTTGGGAGGCAGTTCAAATACTTTTAACACTTGCTTTTCTGTCTGTACGTTGCTCTATCTGCCTTTCATGTTTCTTTTTTCCTATCAGATTTACTATCCCTTCTCTTATTTTTAAATTTATCTTAGAGTGTGCATTTTATTCTCCAATTAATTTTATTTTTCAAGAGTGTTCAACTCCTCTTTTGGTCTGCCAATTACTAGTGTAAATCCTCGATTTTGGTTTACTTTTTACCTTACTGATTTATTGTATCTCGATTTAAAAGTCTTCCTTTTTTCAAAATCATTGATTTTCATTCACAACTGCTTTTGTTAGTTCCAAATTTCCTTCACTAATTTTTCACATGAAGACAGTGTTTTACTGAACTTTAGAGATGGTTCCGCTTTTTTCTTAGAACAGGTGGTCTGAATACCTTCCTGAGGTGGTATATCAAGTTTAGCATTTCGGTAAAATACATGTCCTAGAAGTGAACCAGCCTTTCATATTTTACTGGAAAGTAGTTTCAAAAAGCTGAACTGTGAGGGAGATTTACAGTGAAGAAGCATCTGTACTTTCTTTCAACAGAACAGAAAATAATGGACTCATAAATCTTGAACTGAATCTGTGCCAGGAGGCAGAGGATGGTGCTGAGTGTATAAAACAGGTAGCCTTGAAGCAGGGCGGTAAATGTTTGTATTTGTTTCCTTAATACAAATCCCTTTATGTAGCAGGAGTGTAAGTGGATTTCCTGCTGTGTGGATAACACTTTTGTTTTCAAACATTTTCCATTCATTGCCCCCTTTCATTGCCTGCCTTTCAAAATCTAACACAAGCAAACATTGGAACAATGTTGGCAACATGAATGTTGTGGTCTTATGTAAACTCAGAGCCAATGTTTTGCTCTTCATTTCTTTTCTATTTGCATTTATTTTCTCTTTCAGTTGCAAAATCAACCTGATTTTAAATTGAGGTCTGTTAGCCCCCACTTGTTTTCTATGACCTGAAATTTGTGTCAAAACCTCAGAGCATAAGGCCCCTCAGGAAACAACCTATTTCCTAATTTAGAAGTTAATTCACTATAAAATCTCTGAGATTTCAATTTTGTATTTATTTATTTATTTATTTATTTAATTTTTTTTATTCATTAATTACATTGTATTACATGACACAATTTCATAGGTACTGGGATTCGCCCCCACTTCACCCCAAACCCTTCCCCCATGGTGAATTCCTTCACCATGATGCATAACCACAGCTCAGGTTCCGTTGGGATTGTATTTATTTATTTAAAAATTTTAAAAAGATTTATTTTTCTTGCAAAGGCAGATTTAACAGAAAGAAATAGAGACCAAAAGATCATCAGTCCAGTGGTTCACTCTCCAAGTGGCTGCAACAGCTAAAACTAAGCCAATCCAAAGCCAGGAGTCAGGAGCTTCTGGGTCTCCCATGTGGATGCAGGGTCCCAAGGCTTTGGGCCGTTCTCTCATGCTTTTCCAGGCCATAAGCAGGGAGCTGGATGGAAAGTGAAGCAGCCAGGACAAAAATTGGTGCCCATGTGGGATATTGGTGCATGCAAGGTGAGGATCTAGCCTCTAGGCCACTGTGTTGGGCACCATTTTATTTATTTTTGATTCAACATGTCCCCTTGAAAATATGAAAAGAGAGATTTGAAGAGCACTGGAGTACAATGAATGCAGACATCAAAAGAATCTTCAAAAAGGTCATCAAAAGTACATACCAAGGAAAACCTCTCCAGCAAAATAAACGAGTCCTTTGATGAAATTTTCCACAAATAGAAAAATTACATTTATTTATAATTGGAAGGGAAGAGGAAGAGAAAGAAGGTGAGGCAGACAGAGAGCTGGAGGGAGCGGTGGAGAGCGAGGGAGGGAAAGAGGAAGAGAGAGAGGATTCAAGCTTGCAGAGTGCGGTTCAAGCCAGTACTTTCTCAAGGGTATTGCAAGCCCATTCACCTGAGCATCTGAAACATCTCAACTGCTGCATCTCAAGGTCTTTAGCAGGAAGCTGGAGTCAAGAATCAGAGCCAGGTACCTAGCCAGCGTCTTAACTGCCAATCAAATGCCTGTGCCATATGTAAAGCTGAAAGTTCATTTGACCATTGCCTTCTGAAGAGCGTGGGTTTTGGGAATCTGTCATTCCAGACAGAGTTAGAACTAAGTATGTGGAACCCAGGGACAGGAGTGGGGGTGGGAGGAAGCATGGGTGCAGCACCATGCTAAGACAGCCGTGGGACCGCTCATTCTAATTCACAGGTGCTTTGCAGTGGGAGAAAGAGAGCTAGTGCCCATACAGAGAGATGTTGTCCATTTGTTGATTCACTCCCTAAATGGCTGCAACATCTGTGATTGGCCAGTCGAAAGCCAGGAGCCAGGAACTCCATCTGTCATGCCCACATGGGAAGCAGTGGTTCACGCACCTGAACCTTCTTTCAATGATTCACAAGCTGCATTAACAAGAAAGTGGATTGGAAAGAGAGCTCCTGGCTTTGGATAGGCACAGCTTTAGCCATTGCAACTACTTGGGAAGTAAATCATTGGACAGAAGATCTTCCTCTATGTCTCTCCTCCTCTCCTATTGACTTTCCAATAAAAATAAAATAAATCTTTTAAACAAAGCAATCAATGAATAAACTGTTGAAAACACACATAATGAAAATTTTTTTAAAAAGTATGTTTTTGTACAAATAGAAAATGGAATCATTGATATAAAGCGGCTTCAAACTGTTCATAGAAAACATCATAAAACAGTTTACAGGCTAGGGTCATGTCTTGGATTAGCAGGTAAAACTGCCACCTGCAATGGCCATTCGGTCTTCATTTGCCATCCAGACCTGGGGAAAGCAGTGAGAGATGGCCCAGTTGTTTGAATCTATGCCTCCAAATGGGAGACCAGGTAAAGCTCTGGCTCCTGGCCTCTGCCTTTTCCAGCTGTGGCTGTCGTGCTGAACCAGAAACAGAGGACTATTTCTCTCTTTCTCCATAACTAATTTTCAAAATAAATTCACAAATAAATCATGTAGAAAACAGTTTGTTGTGGGGGAATCAACATTGTGCTGTTATCTGCAATGCTGGTGCTCCATATGGAATTTGGTTGATGTCCTGGTTATTCTACTTTCAACAGATCTTCCTGCCAATGCTCCCGGGAACGGCATGGAGGACGGGCCGGGTGCTTGGACCTCTGACACCAACATGGGAGACCTGGGAGAAGCTCCTGGCTTCGGCCTGGACCAACTCTGCTTAAGTGAACCCTCTGGGGAGCCAATCACAGATGAAATGATCCTCTATGTCTTTACCTCTCTTTTTTAATTCTTTCAAAATAAATAAATCTCTAAAAAAAATCACAAAAAATGCAAGCTATTTATTTTTACCGAACTCAGTTTCATCTCTTAAAATTGAAATCATGAGGATTTAAATTTTCTCAGGAATGATCAAATCTAGACAGTAATGATACAGCATTATATTATTAATACGCATAATAAATAGGATAAACAAATGTGCAAAATACTACTTATTCATTTGTTGGCAAGTTGTCTTTTTCACTGTTTCTTAACTTTTCATAACTCCAACTATTTCCTAATTTTTTTAATTCTTATTTTTTTATTTTAAAAATCTTAATTTTTAAACAGATTTATAGATAGAATTCTACGAACAGAGTGATATTCCCTTCCTCTCTTCTACCATCCAAAGTCCTTCTGTTGCTTTCAGATTTCAAGGAAAAACAATTGCTATCAATGGAGTTTTAGATCTGTTCGGACCTGACCTTTGCTTTTCTCTCTGTATCACCCTTCTCTTCATCTTTTGCATGTTTTTCTGCTATTCTGCCACCTAAGGAAAGGTAAACAGGGCAGAAGCTGTCTCTCTTTAAAGAACAGGAAAGCAAGGCTCACAGAGGGTAAATAATGTCAAGCCGACGCTGCCAATGACTTCTGCAGCTGGAATCTGAGCGTAGCATGCCCGATGCCTTTTGAAATTTGTTTTTCTGTTATACAATATCATGTGGCCTCCACGAATAAAAGTGCTCATTCTGAGCCTATGCTGGGAACAGCCAAGTATTTGTAAATAATGTCCAGGTCACTTATTTGCTGATAAGTTTCCATAGTTCGCTTTCTGTGTAATTAAATTTTAGGGGTAAATAGCACTGGTTCTTCATGTGCAAAAACTCACCTTCAGATGACTCTATTTCAAATACTTCGCTTGTTAACATTTTCATGTGGACCTTTTGCATGCTTGCACATTGGAAATGTTCTTTGTCAATACAAAACATTGATAAAGGGGGTCGTTCCCCTGGGGTTGTTCCCATCTCTGGGCAAGGCCACGTGGGTTTGAGGATAGTGCCTGGCCGCTGAGCACTGGCCTGCAGTTGGTACAGAGCTCTTCCTGATCCCTCCTGTCTTAGACAATTAATGTTACTTGTGATTATTGTCTTTGCTCCTTTGAAATATAAATCTTTCCCCAGAAATACAGCCATTAAAAAAGATATCAGGTCTTTATCTAACCTCCCTCCCCACTGGGGGAGAGGGTGATAGGAGCCTAATTTCCATTATGACCAAGCACAGACCAAATCAGGATGGCAAAGCTTTCCCAGTTCTGCAATACTTTCCCACTTACTCAGCCCGGTGATTAAAAATTCTCTACTTTTTCTTTCAATGAAGCTAAAGTCAGTTTCCCTTCCCTGTTGCAGTAACATCAACTGAAGTCTTCCGTGACATTTTAGACAAGTGTCTCGTGTAATTCTTCTTTTTTAGTGCCCATTTACAAGAACATTTATAAAAATACAAAGAAACACATCTTTGGGCATAACACAGATACCGATCTTAATTCTTTTCATTTCACTTACCGCAAAACATTCATCCTAGGCATTTTCTGCTTGTGCATGGAGAAGTACAGTTCGCTAGGCTTACTCTCCCATAAGCCAGTGGCTTGTTTTGGGACCCTGTCCCTGCTTGAAAGGGACTCTGACACTGCTTAGCACTTTGACTCCTGCTTCCCTTTCCCGTCTGTGTAGTAAAGATTGTTTTCTCAACTGCATTTTTTCCTACTACATAAAAGGAGACAGCATTGTTTTCCTTGCTGATAGTGAGTGCCTTGAGTTATTTTATGACATGGTTTCATTTGTCTCCATGAGAGCAGAATAGTGAGAAGCATGAAAATAAGAGGAGGCCGCTCATCCCATCAAGCTCTTTTCCTTTTAATGCACCCTGGAGAACGTTTAATTGCTTCTTGAATGACCCCCAAGGTCTTCCTAGAATGAGCTTGTTGTCTTCTTTGTAGAGGAGACCATCCCCATTTCATTCGAACTCATTGTGACTTAATTATAGGATACATATAATAAATTGGAGGCAATCAGTAATCCTTAATCAAACAGGGTAAATTTGTTTCACATGCAAGACACAATGGGCCCTTGTGAAATAGATGGCACACTTTCATTTACTGCACGATACCCAGATTAATTAACTCACCTGATAGCTGAGGTTCCAATTTCCCAACTGCGACTCCAGTCTGTGTCATGGTTGTCCTTCTTTCTTCTCTGTTTTATCCTTCTATGGAACAGATCTTTAATAGGATTTCAGATTAAGTGACTATAATATGTCAACACACTCATTATCTTGCCTTCACATGAAATAAGGCTTACATTTGTCTACAAAAAGCACATTTTATTCAAGAATATGTATGTATTACATGTTAATTATTATTACATATGTACGTGTATACATACATATATGCCCCCCGACCGGTTGGCACATACTGGGAGAAAGCGGGAAGAAAAACACGGGGATTGCTGGCCTAGCAGTGTCTCTTTACTTACAGCTCCATTTTGAGAGTTCACGGGGTTCATTTCCAGAATTATTGTAATAAATTCTTCAAGCCTCCAGCAGTGCCTAATCACTTTACAGAGCAGATTTTTTAAGCTGTTTGCTTTCTGTTTGTTGTTTTCCCTGAAAATTACTGTAAGATATTTAATTGATTTGTATTTCATTTATCTCACAGAAAGTTGAGATTTTTATTAAATTTAAGTATCTGTGTAGTACCTCTCATTGTATATCCTGATTACTTTTGATGACTCAGTATAACATTTAATAACTATTAGTTTTCTTTTGAAGAGTTCTTAACCAGGAAACAAGAGTTCTTACAGCTACATAGATAATTAACTTGAAGCTTGTCTGTCTCCTGAGAGACATCAAATATGTAAATGAGGAATTTAAGCCTTAACAAAACATGGTAAGGAAATCAGTAAAAGTTCTATCACATGAAAGCTAAAACCCGTGATTAAAAAATATATATCAATATGCTTTGAAGAACTAATATATGCTTCTTGCTTAGGATTTGTAAAATTTATGGGCTTTAAATTCTTTTTCAAAGCTGCTGAAGCTAGCCTGATCAGCTAACAAAAAACTGAAATGATTTAAAAACCCAAGAAGACAAGGAGAGGAACCACATTAAAGTGCTTTATAATGCCTACCATATTTTGGAGCTCAACAAATATTAATTGACTTAAACCAAATTTTTCTTTTCTATCTTACAAATTCCTCATTTGCAATGCCTAATGTTATTTCAATCTTTTAATCATACTGCTTTTTTAGAGCTAACGAATAATTGATATCTTTGGTCTGGCTTTATTATTAAAGACTTATAAAAGAGAGAACCATTTCATGTTTAATGTCTTAAACCTGATTAACCAAATCTCTTCGTTTCCCTATCTATGTCTGTGTTATACAATGTAACTGCAGAAAAATGTGAAGGAAAAGACAGTTCACATTTCTGCACTCCATTTTTAGTCTGAAGACAAAGCCTGTATCATAAAAAACGTTTAGTTACATGGTCAATATTATTTTTGTTGCAATTTATTGATCACAGGTTTTTTTTTTTCCTTAGTTACGGTCAGACTAAATGGAACTGGTGGAAGAGAGATACTACATGCAAATTTGTGAAAGAAAGGCTTGTTGGAAAAGTAGATAGCTTTCCTTGGAGCAAGGAAGGGGGTGGAGTTGTGGCACAAGGGATTGAATCATGGCCTAGAAGGCCTGCGTTGTCTAAGAGTGCTAATCCTCACTGTACCTGCATTAGGGCCCCAGGATACAAGAATGAACCCACAAGGAAATGAGTCTCCTAGATGGTTGGGAGACACTCCAGCGGCAGCATGATGGACTTGGGAAAATTCATGAAATACACACTGTGAACCCGGAGGGGAGAAAAGTGCGGAGGGGAGGGAATTTTGGAAGGGGGAATGGAGAGCCCAGCACCAATTAAATTGTATCAAAAAATAATGAATTAAAAAAAAAGTGTTGCTTCACATCCCAGTCTCTCCACTTCTGATTCTGCTTCCTGCTAATTAGCCAAAGATAGCAGAAGAGGATGATCGATGTGCTTGGGTTCCTGTCACTTTTGTGGGAGGCACAAGTGGCGTTCCATGCTGTTGCCTTTGGTCTTGTCCAGTCCTGGTCCTCATACAACTCTCTGGCTGTAACAATAAGGACATCTGTATCAAGTATGGCTATATTCTGTAACTCAGACCTTTCAAAAGGCACTGTGGTTTGTGCTGTGGTATCTTGGCAGGGCACACATCTGCCTCTTGTTAACACAGGGTTATGGTAACTTTTTCTTTATAGTGACTTTTTGTTCTGAAAATCCTGTCCACATTGGTCAGGCCTAACTTGGGAAGCAAGATTAGTACGAAATGTGCATGATTTCCTTAAGGAAATTGTCTGACTCCTAAGCAAACACATTAAATAGCACCTGGTCGGGACTAAAGGACCTATTTGTATATTTGACCTATTTTAATCAACCAGAATTTAGTGAGTGGTTCCCAAGCCACTGGGACAGAATAGATTAAAGGCAAAATGGTGAAGAGAGGAAAGGAATCTTGGAGCAAGGCTCAATCTGATTTTAGTAGTATTATTTTATGATAGTAAGGATGGATTTGTCTCCTTTTTTGCCCACGATGCTAGTTCGTACACTTGCCAACATGATAATATTTCTCAATTTTCCAAAGGCTAAATATTGCTAGGATTCTGGTTGCAACATCAGCACAATTTTTAAGAACAATTACTTGTTTTTTTATCCTAGAATCTTGGTTGATGGGTCTCAGAATCAGGATGCTCAGAGAGCTCAGAATGGCTCTGGGCCACGGACTGGTTATCACTGTGCTGCATTGCTTCCAGTCATGGTAGGCACCCATGGATGGCTCTCAGCTCGAAACTTCCATAGCCTCAGTGTCATAGTGAGGCGTGGTTCAAATATGCACCTTAACCAGCACACGTGGTAGATTTGTTTTCTCTTATCCCTAGTCTCTCCTCAGCTTCTTTTAGATCTCCTAGGTGTGCCATAAAATCAACATCCTACTTTGCTATTATGTCTGCCCCTTTATAAAACCTCTGCTTATTGGAATCTCACTTCATGCTCCTAGCTTTGCTCAGTCACTGGCCATGCTTTGGCCTCCTCAGCAACAACATGCTTCTAAATCCCTCAAACATATTTCTTCCTTGAAGTAACCTCTTGAATCAGGGTGTCCTAACAACAAACAAAACATTCTGTATGATACAAAACAACAACAAGACAGCAGTTCTGTTGTGGGGCAGGTGTTTTGTGGCAGTTGTATTTCGGATGCACAAACTGGTAAAAAAAAAAAAAAAGAAAAAAGAAAGAGAAAGAAAGAAAGAAAGAAAGAAAGAAAGAAAGAAAGAAAGAAAGAAAGAAAGAAAGAAAGAAAGAAAGAAAGAAAGAAAAGGTGGTTATTGAAGGGCTGGGCCATGTATACTTTAATTCCGGAATTCTGTCTTGGGAGCCAGGTTCATGAAGGACTGCCTCTCTCCATCAGAAAGGGAAAATACTGAAATAAGGACTCATATGGCTTCCTGCTATTTGTTACCTAAAACTACCCTTGATATCGTGTGCATAAGTTAAAATTGTGTAACAAATAGTTCACATTAAAGCTAAACAAGCAATACTTTTAGGAACTAAAAAAGGAGTTTATGGCTCAACATTTGGTCTTTTCCAAGATAATTTAATTTTACTCTCCTTCAAAGTTTAAGATTTGAAACTTTTAAAACAATGGAATACTTGGCTTTTGGGAATATAAGAGGATTATTTCTAGTTAAGTCACTGGGAGCATCCTTAATAATTTATGGTAGCTACAGTATTCATAACTTAAGACTGCCTTAGTAAGGGTGGATTATGTTTCATTTTACTCTTCCATATTTTTACAAATGTTTCAGTTTTCTCTTTTGACATCAGAGGCACCTTGTGATGTGTCAGATACATCATTCTTACTTATACTTAAATTTATGTTATTTGGGAAATTCATGCCATGCAGATGTAACAAAACAGAACAGCAAAAGTTATGGTTTCCTAAAATCCATAGAAATGCCATTCTTGGATTATAGGAATTTGGTGACTTTAGCTTTACTTGGCTAGTGTAATAACAAGGTGTTTTGTAGCTATTTTCCTCATTTAAATATGTAGTTTAGAAGTAATTGGATTTAAAAAGACACATGTTATAGAAAATTTACATGATAGTTTTAATTTGCTGTCTATTTACTGATTATTTGCTACTTGTATACAAATAGAGAATGAACACCAACTGCACACCTCATGAAATTTATCATTGGCATATGCTTTCATCTGTTTCTTCCCATGCATTTGTGTTGCAGAGTTATCATTTGCAAAATGACACCCATTTTGATAAATAGACAAGTGAAGTATCTTTTCAAATTGCTTTAAATATGATCAGGTTCAATTAAGAAAAAAATGTAAGGGCAGCTGTTCATAGAGTTCATATGTCTTTAGCTGTATCGATGTAGATTTCCAATTATAGATCAGCAAACATTTAAAAGGCAATGAAAACTGTTTAAAACATATGTATTCATTGTTACGGTAACCAAGTTAACAATCAGGAAAGATTTCCCAGAAGTCTAAAAATGACGGAAACCTAGCTGAAACCTAGTAGGAAGTATTGAACCTACATGACAGATATATATATATGACAGAGATATATATCTCCGAGAGTCACTACTCAGCCATATAGATGCAGTCCTGTTTCTTCAGCTTGGTTTCCCATGGATGCTTTCTACATACACTCAACATTGCATACTAATTAAAGAGTCTTTTTAAACGCACTACAATTTAAATCAGGAGTTCGCTTAATAAGTTTGGTTTTCGAGCCTATTTTGTGTGCAAACACACTAACTTGGATTTAGATTTTTGACACTGTGCCCACCTCACAGTATAAAAAAATATTGTAATTGTGGTTTTGTCCTTTATAGTACAGGACAAATAAATGTCAAAATCAAATGATGGTGTCCCCCAGGGAAAACACACTTCAGTGATGAAATATTCTTCCTTCCTTTCCATTGCTTCTCCTCGGAACACAGGTGAAGCTGCCTCAGGACCTAATCAAATACTGCTCATTTACATAGAATACAAATCTTGCCATCAGATTTTAGAGTATGAGTAGCAAAAGTGCATTTCCTCAAAAACGGTAAATCATGGTAATATGTATACAGCTACCCATAATCAACGGTTTATAAGCTCTCAGAATCATTTATCTGAATCCAGTGTAATAAAGGTCTCTGCTTCTTGTTGTTGTTGACAATGTATTGTCAGTTTAATTTTCCGTATAGTATAATTTCTTGGATGTGGCATAAAATTATTTCCTGTGTTAGTCAAAAATGCTGTAGGATGGATAAAATGTCAGGCTCCTTCTCAGGAATGACAATATCAATCTGTTTTGCAAAGCAACTAGTTGTACTTGGATTATAATAGTCTTAGTTCTTGGAAAATAATGATTTGCATAGTAAACATACCAATCATCTGGAAGAAAATATTTTTGAGTCCCCCGAATACACTTGAAATGTGGGATTCTTCACTCTCTTGAACATAAACAGCTGTATCTTCTCTCTCTCGAAATGAAATATTCAACTACCAAGGGACTGTATGTGAACTGAGAGATCAGTTCAAATTATTAAGTATGCAGAATGACTTAATTATCTTTGCATTTGGAACAGGGGCACAACAGGCATCACTGCATTTTATACAATCACAACAAATAAAAAAATGTTTAAGAACTTGATAAATGACAGAGATTGATTAGTTGCTTTAAGGCCGTAAGGCAGGAAAGTAGAAGGCTTAACTGAAAAAACGAGGAATTGAGACTAGTCAGAAATTTCCTGTCTAGGTTAGAATTCAGGAAGTTATTTGCAACAGTTTTGAATTTCTTGCGTTGGAATTTGTGCAAGTACAATTGGCTCTCATCCCATATCAGGAGAGAAAAGAGAGTAGCCTTTTAATTGGAACTGTGTCACATGTTCATAGTGACAATCTAACAGGGAGAAAGTTCTGAATCTAAAAGAATATGAAGAGCATTTAGATTCATTTTAATGACTGAGAAATAAGGAATTATTTTCAATGCATTTGAATATTTTTTATGTTCTGCTTGCTTATTAACTTTCAGTTGTTTCCTTTCTTTCAACCTCATTCCTTTTCTATTGTTACCTACTGGATGTAATGTTGTATGCCAGAAGTCTTCAAAAACATATTCTTTGTGGCAACTGCTTGGTCTATCAACAAAAATGCTGCTTGGGAGAACCACATCCTGTTTCATGTCCTGGATCCACACATGATTCCACTTTATGCTGCCGCGTAACATTGGAAGTAGTAGTGGTGATGGGCCAAGCAACTGGATCCCTGCCACCCATGCGGAAACCCTTGGATTGAATTCTGGGATCCTGGCTTCAGTCAGTCTGAACCCTGGTTATGAAAGGCATTTAGAGAGTTTTACAGCAGATACAGTCGTTTCCTTTCTCAAACAAGTTTTTAAAATGTGATTTGAAATTCTATTTGCCGATCAACAGGATTTCATCAATAGATACAGCTTCTACTGAAGGTAAGCTTCTTTTACAGACTATAAATATTTACGGAGAATACTCATTTGGCACCTGCAGATTTTCCAACATGCTTTGGACATTGGTTTATTTATTTATTCATTATTTAAAATATTTAGTTATTTAAATGAAGAGAAGTGTCTGTGAGAGTGCCATTCAATGCCACGCATGTGTTTAAAGGACAGGAGATCAGCATAAGTTTATGAAAAAAGGAGATCATAAAAAAGAGTCGGCATGGGTCCCAATTTTTTTTTTGCACCAAAATACATCTGTGTTCAAATATTGTTTCCCAGTCGAAATTACCCTTGCATACATTGATAGAGCCATCATCGCAATCAAGAAGACAAATATGTTCACCATCCTCTAAAGTTTCCTTGTGTCCCATGATGCTTCCTGTATCCCAGGACTGCAGCAAACCTTACTCCATTCTCAGAAATTTCAATAAGATAATGCTTCACAAACATGTCCCTTAGATGACAAACATACAAATTTTTGCATGGATTAAGGGACATGTTTGTGAAGCATTATCTTATTGGAATATCTGAGAATGGAGTAAGGTTTGCTGCAATCCTGGGATACAGGAAGCATCATGGGACACAAGGAAACTTTAGAGGATGGTGAACATATTTGTCTTCTTGATTGCGATGATGGCTCTATCAATGCATACAAGGGTAATTCAGACTGGGAAACAATATTTGAACACAGATGTATTTTGGTGCAAAAAAAAAATTGGGACCCATGCCGACTCTTTTTTATGATCTCCTTTTTTCATAAACTTGTGCTGATCTCCTGTCCTTTAAACACATGCGTGGCATTGAATGACACTTGTAACTTACTACATCCATTTTTGAGCAAAAAGGTGTGGGAACATTGCTGATTCATTGCTTGCTAATGAGTCCAAAATGGAAGTAAATAAAAAGAATTTTGAATCCCTCCCCACCCCACCAAGTTAAATGTGCTTTTCCTTTCTGGGCCTCTGTGTTCAGTCATCTGTCAATGGCATCACATCATTGGTAAAATTGTCATTTAGATCTATTGGAACTCATTAAGACAAATCAGAGATTAATATATTTCTGAATGGGAACCTCTATGATCTTTGGCTGCCTGGGAAATCCATTGTTATGGAAGCTTTCATTGCACTCAATACATCAGAGATTAGAAGCTTTAGCTACCTTTTATTTAAAACATGTTTGCTTAAATTACAACAAGTTATTTTACGGCTAGACATATGAATGCCATGTGCTAAGTAAATTGTACATTATGTAGAGAGAATGTTTAAAAATACCCTCAAGTTGTAGAAATATGAGATGCATATAGCGAATGATAATTTAAGCAGTTTCAGTCATCCCACTGATGTTAAACCGAGCTTTCAGTAATTCTTGCAGCCGGAGAGACATATGTCTTGAATGTATTTTAAATATACGCCAAAGCTAACCCTTTTAAGGGCATCATTGAATTGATAATTTCAAACAGTTTGTCAAACTTAGATAGGTTCCAGAGAGGGAAGGAAAATCTTGAATGCATCATTTAGTATATTTTATAATGTCATTTTTGAGGATTCATGTTTACTTTGACTGCCTGTCCCACTGCAACCAAAATATGAATACATAAAGATGAGCATTTGGGGCCTGTGTCCTTTCTCCACACAATGCTGAATGAGTCTAAAGTAGTGGGGTGCAGGTGATATCCTCCAGTTATCCTGTGTTAATTTGATAATTGCTCAATACTGATCCTAATGAAGTTAAGATGCCTGCTATCTGTAACCATAAAACATTTTTGGTATAAACCAGTTCCACTATGTGCCAAAGGAATATGATATGGCCACTCATACTAATTCATAAGGTGGGGCACACATTTAGTTGAGTTACATGATGCTGTCAGCCCTGTGCAGAGAAATCTAATTTTTAAAATACAAGGTCTTGATTTCCAAGCTCTTTTCTTGAACAAATTTATGTTATTTTATGAAGCATTTTTATGTGTAGAAAAAAGTGCTACTTGTTTGCACATACTGGTTATGTGGCATTCTTACATGATTTCGTGCTTTGCTGATGGAAAATTAGACCCTTGTGTATTATAAAAGAATAGAAGATAGCTATAGAATCAGGATGCAATTGCCTCAGGACATTCTGTTGACAGCTAGAAATACACACAGACAAAGCAATGTCACTGGATGCTAATGTGAACTATCCCTGCTGACAGTCCTATAAATCCCTCCAACAGGAGTAGCCAAAACCCTTCTCACTGAACTGAGGGTTTTACCTCCAATATCGAGTATGGAGGCAATTTTTGCATTTTTGTACAATGAAACCATCATGAATATTTTATAATTACATTATGCCCATGAATTCATAAATGCAATCACAGAGACTAATAGATGTGTGTAAAGCTACATATAGATATATGATAATTCACTTCTTATTTATATATCAGACTACTAATACGGTGTTTTCAATGCATATCAAAAAGGAATATTCATTTATTGAATTAGTTTGTGTCAAGTGTTTACATAATAATGTCCCCTTCTCTGAGAAGTTTTCAGTGTTCTCCTGTGTGAAACTGAGTAAGAGATATGCTGTCATTTGCCTAACATTAAGCTGAGTGAGAAATAATATATTTAGTATGCTTTATACAAAACTCCAGTAAAGGATGTTGAAGCAGTCCTATCAGCTATCGTGTCTCTATTGGTCTTTTTAACCTTCCAAATCATCTTTAATAACCATTGCAAATCCTCTGTAGAGAACATCTCAGTGCAAATGTGCGACTCTTGGGCCAGTGAGTCAAATTGTGAAAGCATTACCTGGCGTCTTCTCTGTACCTACTTACTTAACATTTCAGAAAACATCTTCTTGCTTATCAGCAGAGAGTGGGATTAAATTGATGCTGAAGGCTTCATTCCTACTTCCAGGGTCCTGTTACACTTTATAATGTGTGGCTGAAACATTGGAAGTAAGAAAAAAAAAAAACCCTACAGTAGTCAAGTGCAGAAGTCTTCTCTGGTGATGTGAAGGGTCTTGGTGGGTTTGGCACCTGAAGGTATTTTCCGTTACAATGCAGCTCTGATATGTGTGGAAACATTTTCTTTAACCAAAGAACCCTGTAGGCAGGCTGTGTGTAGTGTTCCTTGAAATGAGTCTGGAAAAACCAAACAAAGCCCTTCCTTGTTTCTTCTACTTGTCACTCTTTGAAATGAACTCTAAGTGGAACCTTATAAGTAGAAATGTCAGGGCTATTTGGTTTTTTCCTCCAACTGCAACTTGGTAGTTTCAAAGTGCCGTACACTGCAAGGTTTGAGAATTGACTCAGAAGCACATAGAACTGTCCTTAAAAATCATGACAACTGTTCACAACAAAAAGACTCTGCTCTGGAAATCCTGATGGCAGTGGATGGTATTGGAAATTCTGTAAAGGGGTGTGTGTGAAAGAGATGAGCCAGGAGCAGCCCTTCCTAACAAAATTCCTTTTTGCTATCCTGCACTATCCTACTTTATGAACCTGCTATAGACTACCACAGAAGCACAAAATCAACACAATGAACAATGATCCACACAATTTCCTTGGATAGAAGAGCAGGAGCCTCAGAGAGCACTACCCCTATTCTAAATCAATGGATAATGTAGACATAGAAGAAGACCTCAGTGCACACAGCATTTCCAGGATGACACAGTGGAGTGCCTAGAAGTAAACAAAGTTCAGAAGTTGTTCTCCTATTTCAAATAAAAAGGATGTTGCAGTTTAATTACATGGATCAGATCTGCAGTTCTAAAATGGGGACCTCTTTGGCCAACACGAAAATGCAATTCACAGAAGTAAGTCAGCTCATTCCTAGGTAGGTAGAATGACTCTAGGCATAAAAATCCTTGGGCTGAAGGAACATATTCACAAACGAAAGTGAGAGAAAAGTGACACTGATGTTCCAAATCCATCAGCACTCTGGTTCTCTTCAGGCTGAGCTTCCCTTCCATGGGGACGGCACCACTGTCTGAGGCTCCTCCAACTCTTCCACATCACAATTATTATTCCCAGCTGTTGTCTTGCTTCTACCTGCAATCCCCAGCCCTCACCCTCTTTTGTTGGATTTGCCCCATCTAATTTTTTGACAATAGCGTGTCATCTTATCAACCTTGTGGAAAACACTCTCATTACTTCCAGGTTAAAGTGATGCTACCTACTGTATAGGTTCAAAGTCCTTCACAGTCAAGCACAATGTTCCCATTTAAAACTCTTTTCATTCATACATACTGTGCCCATGGTCACTAAAACATTATTTTTGCTTTATGACGTTGGCCTATGCCATAGTCTCACCAAACTTCCTTTTCTCTTCTTTACCTGAAGCAAATGACACTAACTGATTCTTTCAGGGTTAATAAAGAAGATATTCGGCTTTCATTGCACATCAGTCTCTGTGCTAGGCAAAGGAGTTAGAGTCATGAACAAGAACAACAGGGTCTCCGTTTTCAGAGAGCATGTGGACATTCTACTACTCACAATAAAGAGGCTATGATACATACTATAAAAGGCAAGGAGTGGGTTGATTTCATGCAGAGTGGAAGGGCCACTGCCCAGACAGGGAAGAGTTTATTGGGAGTGCCCTCTGAACTAAGAACTGAATGTTTTTCAGAGAGTAACATATGTAAATGCTCTCAAGCAGAAAACAACCTGACAAATTCTTGGGACCAAAAGAAAGCAATGAAAACATGGAGATTTGACCAGCATGTGGCTTTCTGTGTCAAAATCACGAAACTTTCCTCGTCTTGCAATATTATATGACCAGATACCATAAATTTTTTTGTAGTATTAATCCCGAAGACATGGTAACTTAAAGTTTGTAGTTTGAATGGAATTTGATCCCTGAATTCATGCAGATATTTAAGCCACACAGTTTTTGATACTATCAAACAGTGAGAACTTCATTTAGTCATGGTGTTTAGGAAGCAGGTCTGGTGGAAAGCATTTAGGATACTGGGGATGTACCTAATCCTTACGAGAGATGATTGATTCTGAAGGCTGAGTGTGGCCCAGCTACTCCTTCTGTCTGCATTTCCCTGAGGGCTCCCTTCCTTGTTCCATCATTGCCACACACGGCCCTTGTCAAGGACCACCCCAAGGGGCCACCAAATCTTGGACTTAAGCCTCTCAAATGGTGAGAATTTCTCCTTGTCTAGTGAGATATTGTATGTCATAACTGACATTTAATACATCATATTTGTATAAAATTTTGTGAATATAAGCTCTATTTGTTATGTCAAAAGTTGGAGTCAATTCAGACATTCTCAAATAGGTGAATTGTTAAAAAAAAATTGAAAATTGATGAAGCCAGCCCAGTGGCTAAACCAGATGTTACAATACCGGCATCCAATGTGAGGATATGAGAGCCAGTTCAAATCAGGCTGCACATCCAACCCCGCTGCCTGCTAGCATGCCTGAGAAAGCAGAACTTGGCCCAAGTACTTGAGCTCCTGTAATCCATGGACACCTGGGTGAAGTTCCTGGCTTCTGTCATTGTTTTCCCCAGTCTAAAGTGCCATCTTTTTTATAGGAATTCTTTGCACCTATTAAAGTATTTTAGGAAGAAAATTGCCTTAGTGTTTTGAAGTTAGAGTACTTAACAAGATTTGATTCAAATAATTCATGCATAGCTATTATCTACATGATGTTTCTATGCTTTATATATTTCACTCAAAGCACAGAATGATTAAAGGAAATTTAGGAGTCATAGAACAGTGTTTTTATAAAGACATATGAATGATACAAAATACCAAACACATAAGAGTCACGCCTTTTCTGAAATAAGGGTGTAAGGTGAAGACAGAAAATATGTTAATTATGTGTTAATTGATACATTCATAAGGTTTGTTTTAATAAGTTTCTACTGAGGAAGTTGTAGTAGGCTTGCAATTTGACCTCTGGCGGAAGCTAATTAACATCTGTCTTTAACTGGAAGTCATGGCAGTAATAATTTTGTGGTTCTGTAATACATGTGCTGCGGTGCTGATGCCCTTGCTCTTCTGTTTATTTCCAGCATATCTTTCACAGTCATCAGAAACCAAGCTCCAGATGAAAAATGTTTTGTGAGAAGCACAATTTTTATCCTCTTATGTGCATTCTTTTAAACTTGGAGTTGTATACTATTAAATATTGAAAATCTTGAGATAGAAAGCTCAGGGAACATCGTTTCTGATGTATTTTAGAATAAATACTAGACATAGATAAGTTTACAAACTACTCCATTCCATACAACAGAATACATTCATTTTCCACACATTAAATCTATCAGATACCAAACATAAGAGACATTCAAGGAACGAGACAGATGCTGTAAATAGCAAATCTATCCTGGTGAGAATTCCTTAGGAAAAAAGAATATCCATGAGTATTCTAGATAGATAAAGCCAACATGCACCATAGACAATACACATGTGTGTGAGTGGGTGTGCACACATGTACACACAGGCATGGCAGGAAAAATATAAATGTATAAGCAAGAATTTTAATGACATATTAAAAAATCTAATGATACAACACAAAAACAGTAATAAACGGGATTCATGTCTATGCAAAACTAAAAGTTAATACAAAATTACATATGTTTTGAGGTTACTAGTTCATCTTTAAATAGGTGAAAGAGCTGACACACTTTAGTTTTGCTGAATATCCAAATTATAATCTCTAAATATTAACAGAATGATTGCATAATAAGTCACTACCAAATAGAAAATAAAAATACTAAAACAAAAAGCATGCTGCTTTAAACAGAGAAAACTGAATGGGGAAGGGGAGTTGAGAAAGAGGAAATTAGGTGGAAAATACAAAACAATCATAAATCATAAAATTCTATTCCCAATACAGAAATAATACAAGCATAAGAGAGTAAAATGGCTCAATAAAAATATCTATAAATTACACTAAAATGAAAAAGAAAAACAAGTGCAATCCTAAACTGGTGATATATGGTAAAACTCAAATATTACCCAGAAATGTTGAAACTAAAATAATGGAAAAGTGTATCATGGGAATGCTAACCCAAACAAGTTGTTGGATCTTGTACAACAGGTCTTAAAATGTTAGTAGAAAATTTATATTATAATAAAACAGTGTATAATAAAAAATTTCAAACCTTAAATTTTTTATTGCAAAACAACTTTATTTGTTCACTCCTGAAACTTTTAGAAGTTCACTTCAATTGTCATTAGACAGATTTCAAAGATTACATGAAACTACCTGAAATTTTTCTTCATATGAAAAGCTTCTAAATCTACTAGTATTATAACTTAGTGGAAACAGTTTTTATGTAACAGAAGTTGAGAGAAATGAATGAAGAATTGAAAAATCGGGCACAGTGCCATGACTCAATGGCTAAATCCTTGCCTTGCATGCACTAGGATCCCATTTGGGCACAGGTCCGTGTCCAGGCTGCTCTACTTTTGTCTTCTCCATATTAAATGACTGGTTCTCACTTTCTATCCCTTATAGATTATACTTAAAAATTGTGTATTGGTGATTTCTAATTTTAGACTTTAAACCTTTAAGCTTGCATTATTTTACAATTGTTGTTTATGGGATTTTTAGAATTTAAGATGTTTGATATTTGGGGCTTTTCATATTTGTGATTATGTTATATGAGATTGTGCCTTTTACAATTATTGTGAGTCCTTTATACATGATCAAGGATCTTTCCAAAAGAATCAGAGACATTTGTTTGATGACTAGAATGATTGGTTCCTTAATTAGAACAATTTTGTTCAGTTTTAGTCCATGAACTTTAATTTTTATGGGGTGTGTGTGTGTTTTGTAATATTCTTGTCTCATGAGTAAGTGATGTATGCATGTTCCTTGGGATCAGAATCAAAGTTAAAATCTCTAGCTCCTTAAAACTGATAATTATATTGGCTTGGCTTCAACATTAAGCTTGCCATTTCCCATACTGAAGTTCCTGGGGTTGAGTCCCTGCTCTGACTCAAACCCAGCTTCCCTATGTTCAAGTTAGTTTCCATTGCTACCATATTTAATAATGCATGTTAAAATTGCATTTCTCATCTGTGTCATGATATCAGGTTAAAATGGGATAGTCTGCATTACCTATACATGTACAAAGTACTGCTTTCCCAGGCCACAGGCATACAGCTGGATGGGAAGCAGGGCTACTGGGGTTCGAATCGGCACCCATATGGGATCCCAGTGCATTCAAGGCAAGGACTTCAGCCGCGAGGCCACCACACCAGGTTCTAAATTTATTTTTAAACTTGTATTATTTGAAGTTATTTATTTATTTATTTATTATTTTAATTTTGGAACATTGAAGGGTGATGTTAGCAAGGAGGGCATCCTTTCCTTCAAATAAAAATAAAAGAGAGTTTAAATTTTTTTCTGTGCAGAGATTGTAAAAGGGTCTTGAATGTCCATGTACTTCAATCAGCCTGAGTTTCTTTTCAAATCACTATGGAGGTATCACTATAGATATCTAAATGATGGTTCAAACTTGGTGTGGAGACCACTGTCTGATATTAACCAACCCATGACAGTTAATACTTCTTTAAAAAGGTTGCTGTCTAAATGGCAGGTTTGTAACACAGAATCCAACTACTTTCACAATCTTATTTCTCACTTGAGGAAACTGCAGCTCAAGGAAGCTGATTGATTATATCTAGGTAATTATCTGTAAATGCTTCTAATTTTTGAAAATGTGCTTTAAGGCGGAAAATGTGTTTATCATTGGAATTAGCATATCAGCTTCTTTTGTGGTTAATTAAATTGGCCATATAATTTCATTTTTCTCTGCCTTGTTTTGTTTGTTTTTAAATGGGAATAATGATACCTGCCTGCTATTCCACATAAGAATTTTATGAAAATACACCTTACAATGTAAGAAGGAGTATAATGTTAGAATATAATTATATGAATTATAGGTGGGAATCATTAATTGATTTTTAAGATACAGAATATTAGATACAGCAAAGACAATGACAATGACAAATATGTCATGTAAGGCTAGAATTTGTAAATTTGGAAGATCAGAATAGACCCCTTAGGCACTGTTGGAAAGACAGCAGTGGGATTTGGTGTCTGACCTAGCATCTGAGATTGAGTTGTCACTTGAATTTGCATGACGTACTAAATGTGGAAAATTAGGAATTATGAATATATTACTCCAACCCTTGGCCTGTAAATTACTTTACATTTCACTTTGCTTAATCAAGTCTTTAAATCTTTTCTGAGATGCATCACTTTGGAGAGACAACTTACAACACAATTTGTTTCTTTCAACAGTTGTTTCCAGACAGGAGGTTTCTTAGTTAATGGTGCACTTCTTTCCTAAAGTAAATCATATGAACACACCACTGCAGAGTAGACTCTGTCTCTGCATTATGAATTCTGATTGGCCATGACAGCTGTATATTTTCAATGGTATGAACACACGCAAACTATCTTAGTTGAAGCTACTATTGACATTGTAAACTGCCAACTTTATCTTCTTTAAGAAAAAAAAAAAAAACAGTTCTCCTCTCAACAAAGACTTTCTATAAAAGCAATAACGCAATGGCATGAAGCATGCTTACCGTGCTGTAATCACACCCCAGGGGGAATGAGAGGTGGGCCACTGCACCTCTTGCTTTGTAATGACCCAGGGGTGTGATTATCTTATGATAACCACACTCGCTGTCATGCCTTATTGCTTATATATTCCACATGTCATAATGAATCCTGAAGCACTTTCCAGGTCTTGTACCAAAGGCAATGACTTTGAAGTACAGGAAGTTGCCAGATTTTCTAGGTATACATAAATTAATATTGCATACATTAGGGGGAATTATGCATGACTACTTTTAATGCCAACCAACTCTCAGAAATTGGGGGAATTTGGGTTCTTGGGCCTTAAAGAAAAATCTTACTTTGTCTACCTTTTAAAAAAAGTTTTTATCCCCTTGCTCTAATTTTGATGACTATTAAATAATTCTGTTTCTACAAGATACATTATCCTCCTCCAAACCCATCAGGGAAATAACATCTATGACATATTTATCTTGTAGTTACTTGGTATGATGTTTTGTTAGGAAAATTTGAGGATGATGAGCTCTCCAACACAAAAACTATTTTCATTTCATTTTAAGTGTCCATTAGTCAAGAATTATAACCACGGTGGCTATAGGCTTCTAGATCTCCAGGTGTAATATTTGAGGGAAGAACATGGGAGAGGCGTTTTAATTTATTCCACCTTGTTAAGGATCCTTGCCTTTTTTTTCATACTTTAGAGTTGCTACATTAACGCTAGTCATAGTGTAGACTTTATGTTATTTGGAGATGCAATTTAGCATTGAGATTCTTCAGTGCAATTGTTAATACATTCAAATTAAAATGAGTAGGGTTAATAGTAGGCCTATAGGGAAGAAGAGAGATCAAGAGTAAGAAATTTCTGAATCTAGCATGAGGCCTTAATATAATAAGACAACAAGGCAATAAACTAAGCAATTATTTTTGATGCAACTTGCGTGATTATCATACCACAGAGTGAATCTGCACCTCAAGGAGAAGGTTTCCAAGTAATTCTGTAACCTTTGAAATGTACAGAGCAGACAACACTTGAGTCCCACTGTCTCTTGCAGAGGAAAATCTGCAACACTCATTTTATGCTGTCATTGTAACCTAGGTGATGAAGATGGTGGCCTTTCACTGTGACCGCTGATGAGCCGATTCAATGTCTGTGTCAGCTTCAGGATCAACCATGTTAACCTCAGGTCACTTCAAGGAAAACTGTGCATCGAAAGTGACGAGTATTTAGCTGCCTACTGCATAAGCAGATACTCTTCTGATTATCATAAAGGTCAAATATGCACATTTTGACTGGTGGTAATGAGTAGTTTTAAAGATGTTTTAGTCTTTTCTTAATCTTGCAGTGTCACTAAGGCTTCTATTGTTATGCACCAAGGATTGTGCCTCTAATTGTACCATTTGCCCTATTGTAACTTGTACATAGAGCTGATAGTGTGATGTTACATGTTGTATCTGCCCACCACATGTCCTAATAATTATTAGCTTTCAGTAAATTGCATATGAGAACTTGAATCCAGAAATACTGAAAGTTCTTAAAAAATTGAAAGCTAATCTTAAAAGGTTTATGTATCAAATTTAATAATAGTAAAAAGGAAAATAGGGTATAAAATATTTATTAATGATGAAAACATGAAAATATCATAAACAATATATCCTAAGCATAGGTGTGTGTCGGTATGTATATAAAATATCAAGTGTCTAAATGTACATCTATTCATTCAGACTACATGTATAAAATGCTTGCATATGCTAATATATGCTTATTTTATATTATTTAAAATTTCATCCAAA
This sequence comes from Ochotona princeps, assembly GCF_030435755.1. Lineage (NCBI taxonomy): Eukaryota > Metazoa > Chordata > Mammalia > Lagomorpha > Ochotonidae > Ochotona > Ochotona princeps. Next base: position 11,681,234 of record NC_080856.1, on the reverse strand, counting down.
AAGAGACTTCCATTAATTGATTTATTAAAAAAATCAGTATATGAAACAAATTTTTATGTCATCAAAGAGCATCCTTTCTACATATGGGAATTAGTTTTCTAGAACATAATTGATGATGGCATTTAACATTTATGAGAAATAAATCATAGGTTTTGGTTTAAATAATCCAAGCAACTAGTTATTCGAGTACTTTCAAAGAAACCAACATGTTCAAAGGGTTAAAGATGCAATTATATGCACAGAGAAACGGAACAGATATGCAAAATACTACTTAAAATATAAATCCCAACCAAAATCGGATGCTTCTCAATAAATTGAATGGGAATGAAACAATTCCATTTTTTTCTTTGTATTTCAATGGATTTTTCATTTTAATAAGAGCATAATTAACCTTTTTGATATTCTCTATTTTAATAGCTGTCAAACTTTTCAAAATCCACTATAGGTAAGTAAATACAAGTGAAAAACTGGAAGTAGTTGGAGAAAACACAAATTGGGATGTATGGCAAATTAGACTGAAAATAAAAGTGAAGATAGATGCTTCAAACTTCCAACTTTTTTAGACACATTAAAATATTTTAAAGATTATGAAAATATATGGGTATAAAACTGTAAGACTCATGTATTTCATGAGATTAAAAAGTGAGTTTATATTTGCCACCCATCTATTTCTCTAAATTATGGTAACATGTTATGCTGAAGCTAGAAATACAGTGAACTGAAAGCCAGAGAGTAAAATTAAAATTTTACTACATTGTAAAATGAATTCAGCTTTTTTATTTTATAGAACTTTATGGAGTTTTTTGAAATGAATAGCAATTGTTCTCTTCTTAAGATATCAAGAATAATTAATAAATTACTAATGATACACAGACTTGTCTGAGATATATATATATATATATATATATATATATATATATATAATTATAAGGGATCTCCACTTGATTCTAACTCCTGCTGTGTCTATTGAATGTCCTTATGAGTTCTTCTGAGACTAATCTATTGAATGTCCTTATGAGTTCTTCTGAGACTTCTTCTTGGTCTGATTTGATATTACATTCCATAAATTTACATTTATACTTAGGATAGATTCATGGATCTTAGTTGATATACCCTTAGCAACATTTTAAATCCATATTTCTTATTAATAGGAAGTGAAACGTGATAAGTTATAGGCCTTTATCTCTTAACATTTTGTTGTTTCTTGAATTTCCTTTAGTACTTAAAGAAATATTCGCAGCATAAAATGCCCAAATGTGAAAACACAGTGAAATTCTCCTATTTAATTTGTGTTCTTTTTCTCTCATTATTTAGTTTGGAAATGGCTAAACAATATATGTGCTCTCATTGAACTTAGGAATGTGGCTTTTTATATTGTTTATTACATATTTCAAGTTAGTAATTAAGATAGCTCCCAAAATAATATTGTTACTATTTTTAAGACATTCAGTTGGGATGTGCTGGTCCTCTGCTGCCTCCTTATTCTCATATTCCCCTATCTTCCTCTTCTTTTGCCAACATTTAAAATTTGAAAGTGTCTACTTACAATACTTTCCAAATCTCATATTTATAATTATTTCATGCCATCATGTGCAATTTTTGAAAACAAAATAATAAATTAGTATTGGTAGTGGATAAGTGTATCACTACAGATTTTTATATACAAGCAGGAATGTCTTAACTGGTTTCCATACACTAGAAAATAGATACGTTGATTCTCTTACACTTTCCTCCTCTTGTTTTCTTTTCATTTGAACTTGCGGTTACTTAACGAACAGAGGAGTAGAAAAGACTACTGCTCCTCATGGCAAGGCTCAGGTCAAGAGTAAAGGCTCAGTTTCGGATCAGGACTGACCTGCCCACACGCTAGTGCTACCTCCTGAGCTACAGAGATCAACAGCTTTTCCTTCAAGCTTGCTGGATCTTAAGTTAATAAAATGTGAGTCAAACAAGAAGTTAACACAAATTCTTACCAACACATGGTTGCAAATTTCTTTTTCTTTCATTTAAACAGAATAATACTCAGAGTCATCTTTTTGATTCTTTGTTCTGTCTCTCATCAACAGACCAAAGTAAACCTTTCCATAGAAATGTATGTAAATTTAAATTATTTCATATTTGCTACAGATTATTCACAGGAAAGGTACAATTTAATTTACTCAACTATTTACTCTTATAATTTCTTTATGATCACTTCATTCAATTTTAGTTTTAAGAAGTTAATAACTTCATTTTGCTCATGGGTCTGCCATCCTTTGCTCCATATAAACCACTGAGGAGGCTCTGATTTGCAGGCACAGGGATCCGTCCAAGAAAGTGCCATTCCTGGCTGGAGGGGAACCCTCAGGTGCCCACATGCCCCCACCTGTGCCATAACCCAAAACACCTGTGAGCACAGAACCTCAAACACTCAGAGGGCACCGCCTGGCAGCCAGTGGGGCATCACGAGCACCAAGGTGCCTTGGCCAAAGCGGAGGACCCCAGACCCCACCAGACCGCTCTCCCGCACTTGGGGCTCAGAGGCCCCGCACAGCGGTACTGCACGTGCCATTGAAAAGGCATTCTCAAATATTTCATAATGGTTGTTTTTACCACAAATCCAATTTTTGTAAATTTTCTTCTTTCCGTCAGTATAAGGAAAATTTGCTTATTTTTTGAAAATTTGTCTTAGTCCAGACACTGAGTGCATGTCCTAATAAATATAAATAATTTGTGATGGATTTGGGTTTTTTCTTAGATATTTAGAGATAATTTTACAATGTGATGCTGATTAATTTTTTATATCAAACAAGATAATCTAAACAGTTCCTGAATAGTAAAGAGCAGCTGCTTGCTTTTCGTTTCTTACATCACAAAAAATTAGTTTAGGTTTTCAGGTAGCTTGGTGCTCATTCGACAATCTTTGTCAAATTAAATTCTTTCCATTTTATGGTGCTACGATAGCTTCAAAATGTTGACGTTATTTATGTTTTACAAGTAAGATATGAGGTGTCCGATCTTGAAGTGTTTTCACATAAATGACTGCTTGTTCTCATTTTATTTGAAATGCAGAGAGACAAATAGAGACAGAACTCCTCCATTGCTAGATGACTCCCCCAGATCCTCGCAATCAGCAGGGTTGGGCAAGGCTGAAGTCAGCAGGTTAGAACTCAAACCGGCTCATATCCCTTGGATGGCAAGACCCAGGCACCTGATCATCACCTATTCGCTCCTAGGGTGTGCATCCAAATGTCAGAGGTGGGACTAGAACCCAAGTACCCCAAAACAGGATGAGGATGCTTTAAAGGGCACCTTAATTGCTGTGCCAAATACCTACCCTTTAAATAGCCTCTCCCCTCAGATTCCCTAAGGGGAGAGGACTGCTGATAATCTTCCTGAGGAACTTAAAACCCCAGAGGTATTTGTCTTTTTTCCTCTTTCCACTGATTTAGGATTGCTAGTTGCTGAATGATCAGGCTTACCTGGAAAGAGCCAGTGAGGATGAAAACAGGCATCAGCTAAGGAGAGCACACAAGAGCCCTGGCCTTCCAGGATAGAAACAGGATGCTTAGGCCATGCAGACTAGCAGCATCCTCCCTGTGGGGGACCAGGTAGAGGTTGGGCAGGAAGGAGAACATAACAGGGAAAAGGGCATTATGATCATTCTAAAAGTTTAATAATTGTTTGCAGTTTTTTACTATGAAACTTCGCTTTTCTACTAGCAAGCATTTTTAGAATGAAAAGCATGCTTGGTTCTTTTGAGATATAACTACTATCCTTTACAAACTGCTGTGCTAACTTACTGATTGATTCATTTCATGGTTTTTCCCAAACTTTCAGATTATTTTTGAGCTGTTCTTGTGCCATCTGAGCATCAGCCAGTCCATGAATAAAAAGATATATGGCTGTATTACTTTGCTTCTGGTCCATGATAAGGGTCAAGTAAATGTTACCTTTCATTAGTACTTTGTTTCACCTATGTTACCTACAGAGATGATGGATATTGTACTAGGGAGTACCTGAATTTAGCGTACAGGGTTTTTTTCTATGAAAAGTAAAGTAATTGAGCAACTGAATATGTAAGTTGCAGTCTACACATACTCTGTTGAAAATCAGAAGTGTATTAGAATACGTGTAGCAGGAGGGAATTTTAAGATGCATGTGGAAAAATGTCTAAAATATTATTTTATTGCAAACATTTTAAACATTCAAGTATATTTTTCATAGTGGATCATTTCTGTGGACTTTCTATCATACCTCTACGTCACAAATCAAAATACGCCATGCCTATTTAACTCCTTCTGCTAAGTTTAAAGTTTGTATAAAAGAGTTATTTATAAAATAGACTGAAATTCTATGAAGACTTGAAGTCATAGTCACCAGTTCGTGTAAGGTGTGTAACTCCTGGTTGGCAAGACTGCTTTTCCTTCTGAGCTTTGCACCATAAAGTTAGTCCACAAGACTGGAATCAGGAAGCAAGAATATATTTACTATGGCAAAGACCTCATTAAAGAGGAAAAAAAAGGAAATCCTGTCTCCTAAAGAGGAGAGGAGGGACAACTATTCTTGAAAGAGGGAGAGAAGAAAAGAGAACCAAGTTACAAAATCCTCATGTTTTCACCTCCCCTTTCTGGCATGATATCTTGTGATATCTTGGTTCAGTGGGCAGCAGAGGGCCTTTCGCGTAAATTCCTGTTGGGAGTGGGCAAGAATGTACTCTGCAAGTGAATGTGCCAACCAAGAAGGGGTGGCTGATCATTATTTTGTAGAGGGAGAAAGAGAAGTCGAGTTTGTCTCTTTTCGGATACTGAAGGGATCTAGAAGTTTCTGCGTGTTCGGGGGGAAATAGAGAATATAAATGCCCAAACTATGGTGACCAGTAGTAGTAAACAGGTGTAAGTGAGAGCCCTAGCCAAGGACTAGGCGGCAGGTTTCTTGGGCGAAGAATCTGTCCCATTTTGAGAGTTGATGGTTATGTGATTAACTGAATTCGGTTGAGTCAGCAACACAGACTGTCATGTTCAGATGAAGTAAAAAGAGAACACAAGCTCAGATGACGAATCCTCCAATCCCCAGATGCCTGCGTGACAGCCGCTCTGTGTCATAGAGCAGCAGGCCCCATAGGTAGCTGTTATGGTCTGGAGGGCTATACTTCCTACATTAAGTGAATACTCTGTGTGGTAAAAGCTGCAGGCCGAGCTCTTATCATGATAAATTGTAGCTGATGGGATTTAGCAAACCCTCTCTTAAGATAATAGCCTGGTTTGCTGGTATGCTGCCTTGCTGAAAAATCTCATTTTAAATGTCAAAAATGAAAGATTAACTATTTTCATAGAAGTCCTAATACCTCACTCAGAAAATGGATGCTTTAGACCAAAAAGGGCAAGTACCTACTTTGAAAGGAAAAAGAGACTCATTAACAACTTTCAAAATAACATATCTGCTTTGTTTATGTTAAAAAACTAGCCAGAGCATCAATAAAACAGCTTGCATGTATTACCAGTTTTCATACAAAAAAAGTACAGATGGTTAGAACTAAAAGAGACATTATAAATGATCTAACCTCACAGAGCAGACTAAGACCTGCAGAGGTTTGAATGAACGGCCTTGGGTCATGCATCAAGTATAGAACAATGTCAGATAGGAACCCGTTCTTGATGTTCCATCTGCTGCCTGCTTTCCTACCCTTCTTCTCTACAAATTCAACATTTCCTTACCCTTGAACATTTTATCCATTCATCTGTAATTGTAAGATTCAATGCTTCATTGATTCCTCCTTTTGCAGATTCAATTTCTTGCTTAAATTCTAGCTCTAAGATGAGCTGGCTCAAAGAAGGACTGCCGGGCAAATTGCATGATGATCTTTGTAATTTAGAAACATCATGCCAATATTAGACTTCTTAATTCTGTTTTTTTAATTGCAGATATCTAGAGAATTTTTCATTCTGGTCAAGAAAGTTTCATAGTAATGGCTTTGATTTTTAAAGAGACTTAAATATTTCTTTTAAAAAGAACACCTAGAAAATTCCTCCACTATTATTAATTCTCAGAAAATAATTTAATTGAACCTTACTGAAGCTAATTAAAATGATAATTTCTCATTTTTCTTTGTGGTCCCATGGACTTACTTAGACCAAAGAGGGGTGTGTGTGTGTGTGCGTGTGTGTGTGTATTATATACTAATATATATATATATATATATATATATATATATATATATATAGTTTATTGAGGAAACTGTGCCCAGACTTAGCATCAAAGGAAAAATATGAAAAATACTCTAATAGGGCCCGGCGGCGTGGCCTAGCGGCTAAAGTCCTCACCTTGAACACCCCGGGATCCCATATGGTCGCCGGTTCTAATCCCGGCAGCTCCACTTCCCATCCAGCTCCCTGCTTGTGGCCTGGGAAAGCAGTTGAGGACGGCCCAAGGCTTTTGGACCCTGCACCCGCGTGGGAGACCCGGAAGAGGTTCCTGGATCCCGGCTTCGGATCGGCACGCTCCGGCCTGTTGCGGCTCACTTGGGGAGTGAAGCTTCGGATGGAAGATCTTCCTCTCTTTCTCTCCTCCTCTCTGTATATCTGACTTTGTAATAAAATAAATAAATCTTTAGAAAAATGCTCTAATATTTCTATTCTTAGTTTATGACAAGAACACTTTACACCAGCTCTCTCTTTCCAATTTCACCATTTTTGTCTGGCAAAGCTTGATTGCTTTTGATGCTATTGAATGTCACACACATACAAATACACATACACATATACACACATATCACTTTAAATTCTTGACTTGTGTAATAATAATCCTGTTAATTAGGAAATAGTCACTTTTACATAATACTTTCTAGTCCTTCTTACAAAGCAGTCATTTTTCTAAATGTTTCATAAATCTTGAAGCAGGAATGAATATTCCATGATATATCTCTCCATTTCATAAACTAGAAAATAGACATGGAGAGCATAAAGTAATGATAGAACTCCAGTATTAGCTGTCTAGATCCATTCCACGGACAGTGATCTGGAAGCAGCCCTTGAGTTGGTACTAGGGAAATGAAAATGAATAAAGCGTTACCTGTGTGCCAAGGACGCTTGGCTCATAAGATAAGCAGGTTTACCAGACCACAGTATGAACCACTATGAAGATAAAATATACTATGGCAAAACAAGAAAAAAAACCAGGGTATGTGACCCTGAAATTACATCTTTGTAACTAACAGAATTTTATCTAAATAGACTGTTACTTAAGCAAAGTCTTTTTTTTTTTTTTAAGAACAAATACTGGGCAGTGGAAGAGTGTAACATATATTCCTAGATATAGTTTCATTTAGAACTGCTAGAAGTTGAAAGAGGTGATCCAAAGAGAGCATGAAGGGTAGGGTCAGGTTAAAAATGAAATCCAGTGTAAAAACTGAAGTCCTAAATTAACATGCGGATGGGGGTGGATTTTTTTCTTGCATATGAGAATGACACAATTCCTCTTGACTCTCAGAAATGTAAATCTGTCAATGTTATGATCAATAGATTAGCATGAGTAAAGACAGATATTCTGTAACTTAAGGGTTATTCCTGCGAGCCAGATACAAGAAAATTAGGCTCAAACATGGATAATGGCACGGAGAGCAAACATGTAGGAACAGGTAAGAAACTTAGGAAGACATACAGGTTTGAAGAACAGAAAGTGGGATAATTTTGGGAAATGGTGAGCTTAAGACAAATTTACCCCAAATGTGGATTCAAACATTGGTGAAAAAAAGATCATGATTTAGGATGTAGATTTGGAATTCATCATGGTTTAGGGCAAATGAGAGCTGTGAGATGGAGAAAGAATTAGGAAGACATGGTGAAGCGGAGCAGTTAGGGAAAAGCAGCAGCTGGGGCCCAAGAGGAAGATACTTTCTGCAAGAGTCAAATGCTGGCCATCTTCAATGTAGCAGAATGTTAGAAGGTGGAGGCCCAAGGCATGTGGTAATTAGGAGCCCAGCAAGTAGAAAGCTTCTTGGAGGGACTGTCAGTCAGCCATGTTCATTGTTGTTTTGTTAAAAACAAACAAACATTTACTTATTATTTATTTGAAATGCAGAGATCGAGAGAGAGAGAGAGAGAGAGAGAGAGATCTACTTAGTAATTCACAACAGCCAGAGCTGGGCCCGGTTAAAGCCTCAAACATAATAATAATCGACCTGGTAGGCGATGGAGAAGTAAGTGTTTGAGTATTGCTTATTGCCCCCTAGATAGGCATTAGCAAAAATCTGGAAGCAGACAGCCAAAGTCAGGGATCAAATTCATGCTGCTGGATTTGAAATGTGGATGTCTCGAGTAGCATATCAACGATTGGGCCAAGCACTTACTGCTTGAATGCTCTTTTAATGTTTTATCAGATCTTTATGATAATACCCACAATGATAAAGGATTTCTGATGGCAAAATCGCTATTGAAGACAAGTCAGATGGTCTTAAAAATAATGCATGTGTTGCTTGTGTCTTAGAAGCAAGTTTTGTCTGAACCAGAAAAAAACCCTTTTGTTCTCTGGCTAATTACTTCATTAAACTGTTGGTGCATAATTCTTCTTGGGAAAAGCAATTCCTTTGAAGACAGGTCACAAAATATTATGGATCATATACTTAAACCAAGCAAAAATATTAAAGATTTTTACCGTACACCATAACAGGTCTGTATTAATGGAAAAAAAGCGAATCTTTGGCAAACAGTGCTTCAGTAATGTTTTAATTCTGCTAACATAAAAATCCTCTTTTGTTTGTAAATAAAAAGGGAGAATATTTTACCGCAGAATGTCAATCTGTTACCTGAACAATTGGTTGAGGTCTTGCATTTAATCACAGCACTTTCTGATGGTATTTAAACTCAGAGCTGTACTAAGCTTTTTTGCATGCTGATATAAAATATTTGCTCACCAAGATAAACTCATTATCTTAGATTTCTATTTCACTTTAAATGTGAACTAACTCAGTACTTACAGACTTCCTACTTAGTAATGTTTCCAGAAAGATCTGGCTTACACATGGCCGAAACAGCGTTGATGGTGGGATTGGCACGATGGTCAACTAGCTAATCTACTACCTTCAAGCCCCACCATCCAATATGGGTCCCAGTTCCTGTCCTGGCTGTTTAGCTTATGGTCTGGGAAAGCAGCAGAGGATGGCCCAAGTCTTGGGATCTTGCACCCCTGTAGCAGACTCATAAGAAGCTTCTAGTTCCTGGCTTTGTATCAGATCGGTTTTGGTTGTTGCAACCATTTGGTGAGTGAACCTGTGGATGGAAGATCTTTCTCTCTGCCTCTCCTCTCTGTAAACCTGCTTTTCCAATAAAAAAACAACTAAATATTAAAAAAATGGAATGATAATAATAAAAATGAGAGAGAGGGCCCAGCAGTGTGATCTAACGGCTAAAGTCCTTGCCCTGAACGTGCCAGGATCCCATATGGGCGCCAGTTCTAACCCTGGCAGCTCCACTTCCCATCAGCTCCCTGCTTGTGGCCTGGGGAAGCACTCAACGATGGCCCAAAGCCTTGGGACCCTGCGCGCATGTGGGAGACCTGGAGGAGGTTCTAGGCTCCTGGCTTCGGATCGGTGCAGCACCGGCCACTGCATTCACTTGGGCAGTGAATTATCGGACAGAAGATCTTCCTTTCTGTCTCTCCTCCTCTGTGTATATCTGACTTTCCAATAAAAATAAATAAGTCTTAAAAAAATGAGAGAGAGAGAGAGAGAGAGAGAGAAAGAGAGAGAGAGAGAAATTCTCCCATTTCTAGTTTCTGGCTCACTTCCTAATTCACGACCATAGGCAATTGTTGAAATTCTCTAGGAACCCTACTCCACTGATCTCTCGTTCTTTCTCTCCCCTGCCTCTAAATAACCTCGTTTTGTTTCTTGTGCTTCTTCATTGGCTCTTACATCTTGGTGATATTTAAGTCTCTTTCTTTAGACCCCAACACCTAGCATTGTGCTAAACAGAAAAGAGATGCTCAATCAAAACATGTTGATTAAATAGTATTATTCATGGCATAGAATTGAGGAACACTCAGTTTATGAAATTAGGGAACAAACGAGTCCAGCTTTCAAAGAACAAATACAGTCCATTAAGAAGAGGAAATTGACAATCCTCAAACAGAAACCTGATGATGTTGTTCCTTTCTTTATTTTTTTTGATGATGTTCCTTTCTAAGTTAAAATATCTTGATAGTAATTCATGATTACATCGTGAAATACATACATCTGTGTGTCTCACAGGTAACATTGCACCATAGTGGTGACTGAATAACAGGGTAGGTAAGAGAACTAACGGGGCAAGTTGAGTTGTAGGGCTGGAAGTGACCTTTTGCAGACATGGGAAGGTATTTTCAAAATCTGAACTTTTTTTGCTCTGAATGTGGAAACGTAGTGTCCGATAGTGCAAAGGCTACAGTAGCAATAAGCAGGCAATTCTGGCTTCTTGAATGTGGTCTTCACTGTGCTGCTACTTAGCAAGCTAATGAATAAGCTAGTGGAGCTGACCTGCAGAATCTGCGGCGAAAGTTCTATGAGGCTTCATTCTTTTCACCTTTCTCCCATAACTGACTAAGACACCGAGGCCCACAACGTTTAAATAATCGGTGACAAACAGGTTACATTTTTGGCCCATGAAGTTCTCAGATAATTTTGAGAATAAATGAGTGATAAATAAATCATCCATGAGTCTTAAAGTTTAAAAATTCTATGATCCTATGAGGCTTTAAGTTTTTAAAAAGAGAATTTTCCCATCTCTATTAGAAATATAAAAATGTGGATTTTTATGAAAACCCACATTTTCATGACTGTGTAGATGTACTTAATAATTTCTAAAAATTGACGGTCTGCCTTAAGTGATTAGGCAGATAGTCTCTAATTCATCTTGCCTGGGGTAATTCCCACTGACTTCAAGCCTTAAATGAGGTATGGAGGAAAATGAGAAATGAGCTCATAGAGTTATATTATTAAAGAATCACAGAGATTGTAACCATAGAGGATTTTGACTAACTCACATTAATTATCCAATTTGTGAAAGAAATGTAAGAATTATGGAGGGCTAAATTCCTGCATAATGAATAGTTCCAGCACTCTTTCATGAAGTCATATCATTCTATTTACAAGTTTTCCTTTAGCTTGTTTTTTGTGGTTATGGATTTGTGTGTTTTTCTGTATCAGCTTCCTCCAAGTGTGCTTAGCCCTTTAAGCAGCGTGTTGACACTAGTGGGAACTGCAATATTAATAAGGAAATTAGATTTCTAGAGCAAACCAAACAAAAGCAAGCAACTAAAAGAAGGCTTTCCTCACAGTAGGGCGTTGGGGGAATGTCTATTCCCTAAGACACACACACACACACACACACACAAACACACCCCTTACACAGAGCAGGAAACAGCAAAGTTGAAAAATTTTGAGAACACAATTGTGGTTTTTTTTTTGGTTTTTTTTTTTTTTTTTGGTCTAATGTGTCCTTGGCATCATGAAAAAACACTTGTTGAACTTTGGGGTCTCCCAAGCTTGGACGCATTTGGATGGAAATCAGGTACAGCAGATTGCAGGGCTGTTTGAAGGAATGTTTTTCCACTTGGAATCTGTTGTCCTTGGCATTGGCTCTTCCCAGTAGTTCATGAGAAATCTAATGAACTAAAGTCACTGTGATAAAACCTCAAATATTGTTTTAAAGATGTATTTATTTTTATTGGAAAGACAGATTTACAGAGAGAAGGAGAGAAAAAGAGAAAGATCTGTTCTTTGCTGGTTTAGTTACCAAATGCCTGCAATAGCTGGAGCTGAGCCGATCCTAAACTGGCAGCCAGGTGCCTCCTCTGGGTCTCCCACATGGGTGAAGGATCCCAAGTCTTTGTGCAATCCTCCACTACTTTCCCAGGCCATAAGCAGGAAGCTGGATTAGAAGTTGAACAGCCGGGGCACGAACTGGTACCTGCAGGGGCTACTGGTCCTTACAGACTAAGAATTAGCCTATTGAGCCATAGCATCAGTCAGAACTCAAGAATTTGACTTTAGCTAAAGTGTGTTGGGAATTCCACACTCTTCCCTCCTATTAAAAACAAAATACTAATCAATGCAATCATTTTGATAATTATTTGCTTCATATTCCATATGTTTTCTTGTTTCCTGAATAGAATTTTATAGTCCTTCCACTGCTTAAGGACTAACTAATCATTCTAATCCAAGAACAACACATCATTTTACAAGTTTCATGAGCTTATTTAATTATCAGGGATTTGAGTTTAGAATACAAATCCTCATTCTTTCACTCAATTCTCAAAAGTCTGTCCAAGTGAATAATGCACCCTTTCAGAAGCCTCAAAGATCTGAGCTTTAGCAAACATTTTGTATAGTTTCCTAAAAATGTGTGTGTGTGTGTGTGATGCTTGGAAATATATTAGGATAAATTGTGCTGCGATCAACAGGCCCTGAAGGAAGTTAATGTAAATGGTAGAAAGTAGGACTTCAGCAGAAAAGACCAATTTCTGCTCTTCTAGTGTGATAAGTGTCGTAAGTCTGTGTGGTGTGGGACAAACTCGTATCTAGTATAACCTCATTTCCACATTTGCAGGGGCTGAGGTGTAGTAGGCAAGTAAGTCTATCCCCCAAAATAATTCCGAAGATAGTAAGAATTTCTAAATTGCAGATGAGAATGAGGGTCACAAATTACAGGCACTCAGGGGCATCTTTTGAGTCATAAACCACCTGAGTTCACATGAAGTTTCTACCAATTTATTTATTTTGCTGTGAGAGCCTCAATTCTCTTAAACTAAGGTGGGGCTAACTATAATTGTTCTACCATGTCATTGTAACAATGCACATAAATGTAGACAAAGTACATGATTCATCCTAAGTGAACAATAAAAAGAAGCTACAACATATTGCCTACTGTTTCTATAACGATGCATCATTTGCTTTACTGTTGAAATTTTACTTGCATAAGAATTATAATTATCAGGTTCTAATGTTGACTTAAAGCTATATCTACTTTGTCTGGGGCAGGAAAATAGCATGTGGGTTACTTCACACTTTAAGCCTGACTGCAGTTCGCCACCATCCTTTCGCCATGGGCAGATGTATTCCACTGTACCAACTTAGTGCTTAAAACCCCTTCCATCTTCATTTCAGTGGAGTGAAGTTTAAACTTTTGTCTTATGATGGTTCATTTTAGGTTTCAACTTGTTTGGATTAAAGAAAACTGAGAAACCTGATCAATAATTTGGTACATATGTGAAGCTGTGTCAAAGGAGTTTACAGAGGCGAGTCTGAGTGTCCGAGTAGGTTGACAAGATCCTCTCCAATGTTGGCATTTTCACCCCAGTCCATAAGCAAGAGAGAATAAAAATACAAATTCTGAAGGCTAGGGCATGTTTATTTCCTTCCTCAGACTTTAGAGGTTTGGGAAATCCCGTGTTTGGACACCATGAATTTTCATACAATTTATGTCTCCAAGTCTCTTAGCTTTGAGCTGAGTTATGTATTGGCTTCGTGGGTTTTGTGATGTTAATTCGGGAACTAAGACAACTGTCATGCCATGGTCTTCAGCATGCAGATGACCTATCTTGGGACTTTCCAGGCAGGACAATCAGTTAAATCAATTCCCTAACAAATTACCTTTTACAGATCCGTATACACATCCTGTTGATTCTGTCACATCCATGAGTCACAACCAATCCAGGCTCCTATTGCAACTGTCCTGAATAGAGTCCTTCTTTTATGATTTTGTCTGGTGTCACTTTAATTTGCAGTTATCAAGAGGCATAATTTGTGGTTATCGGGGCTCTGATTCTCATCTTTTTCTTTCTCTCTTTGTACACGTCCGTCTTCTTCCAAGTGGACTGAGTCTGGAGAGACAAGGATGGTGTCCTGTAGTGCTGGTGGATTAAGGATTCCATTGACTTGTAGACATGGCTTCATGGAGTGGAAACAGAAATACATCCCAGTCATGAAACAGAACTTCAATGCAGCAATGAATTTATAATAATTTGAATGTGATTTTTACAACCATGGCCTTTAAGTTCTGATAGTAATTGACTCATCGTGTATATTTCTATATTTGAGCTACTTCATAGAAGTGATATTGGGTTCTAAATGACAGAATCTGAGCTCTAGGAATCCACATGATTTAGATTCAGCTACCTCCAATATGTGTTCATGGATGGGGCCATGCTTAAAAAGGCCTTCTGAGATACATATTGAGAAAAACGTGTGTGTGCACAAAAATTGGTTTCATTAACAAGGTAATTAGGTTATTTTATTTTTTATCCTGGAAAAGCCCAAAGGCACCTGTCAACATTGTGGAATAACATGGGAAAATGAAGCTATATTTGAGTGGTGTGAAGTAGAAATTTTTGAAAGATTAATTAAATAAACAAAGCCCTTTTTTTCCTATGAGTGAAATACTATCACTAAAAAATTGCCAGGAGGACTTTTTCATTTTTTAAAGATTTGTCTGTTTTTGTTGGGAACAAAGATTTACAGAAAGAAGAGAGAAAAATCTGTCATCTGCTGATTCACTCCCCAGATGACCACATAAGCTGAGCTGATCTGAATACAAGAGCCAGAGGCCAAGAAATTCTTCTGGGTCTCCCATGTGGGTCCCAAGGTTTTTAGTCACCTACCACTGGTTTTCCAGGACACAAGCAGGAGCCAGGAGCACTTCCAGGTCTCCCACGCAGGTGCAGGATCCCAAGGATTTAGGCCCTCCTCAACTGCTTTCTCAGGCCACAAGCAGGACCCTGGATGTGAAGCAGGACTGTTGGGATTAGAACTGGTGCCCATACGGGATCCCAGTACATTCAAGTCAAGGGTTAAGCCACTAAGGCACCGCGTGGGGCCCTGCACAATTTATTTTGCATAAATGTAGCTGCTAGGGTATATGTTGACCTTTGAATGCCTTCAATTATTACTAAATATGTATACATCCTAGAAGGAGGAAGATGACTTAGAATGATACTTGTGATAATACCAAAATGTGATTTTCTATATATGTTATGATTCTGAGCTGGTCTCATGTATAAGGGGCAAGAAAGCACATTGTCAGTAAAGTGTTAATTCAACACTCAGTTGAATGTTGAATTGGAAAAGAAAAGAAGAGAA
The DNA here is from genome assembly GCF_030435755.1 of Ochotona princeps. Lineage (NCBI taxonomy): Eukaryota > Metazoa > Chordata > Mammalia > Lagomorpha > Ochotonidae > Ochotona > Ochotona princeps. The sequence goes on along the minus strand of NC_080856.1, from coordinate 11,666,146 downwards.
AAGAAAAAGAAAACAAAAAAACCACCGGTCCTATTTGCTGTGTGGCTTCCTCAGCGCGGTGTTATCATTTTATATGATCACTGATTTTCTAGTGGTAAATTGCTCTGGGCAATACTTCGGCTTGGTCATGATATACATCTTATAATACTTTTACTAAAGAGGCTAGTGTCAACAATAATCAAAGTTCAGATAGTCCAGAGGAGAGAATTGAATAAGAAATCAGAAGGAAACCCACACAGCACTTTTCCCTGGCATTCGATCATTAAGGCATCAAGGCAGTCAGTTGGATGTGTTTCTTTATACACCCTTGAAGTATTATACGAGAATGATAGAACCTTTCACAAAAGTTTATAAAAGCAAATTTCACACTGAATTCTTTTATCATTTCAAGGTGAAGGTGTAACTTGAACATTCAGGAAAATCTATAGAGGCTGCCTGGGTTAAGACGAAAGGGGGGGGGTGGGAACACACTGCTTACAATCTTCTCCCACCATGTAACCAAGCCCACATTTCTTCCTGTTAAATGTGCTCATGAGGCTTTGTGACCATTCACCCGAAAAGGTCACTTGGTGTTTAGTTCCTGCCATGGTGACACACTAGGTGAGTGATAATGGCCAGAGGCGTCAAAGGGATGAAGTTAGAATCCACTGCCTCCACAACTTGAAAAAATTGATCTCTACCTCCTGTTGGGACATAAAATTCTGAAAATCATTTGTAGAAGTATCAGTGAAGGCCTGGATATAAAAGTGGAATGATACTTGGCAAAATCCCCCAAGAAAGGTTAGAGCTTTTTTCATGGTAATGAAGAAATGTCAGTGGAAGTTGATGGGGCGTGTATGCATGTGTATGGGTGTAGAGTGTTAGGGGCGTGGGGCAGGCAGGGCAGGTGCAAGGCAAATGCTGGCAGACTGAATTTTTATATCTGCAATGTTATTTGGAAATCACTTATGCACTCCGAGCCCAAGTCCCCAACTCTTTCCCTGCTATTAAAAATGTCCTGCAACCAGGTCAGTCTACTGTAAAAAATTGCTTTGACAACAGCAATTTTAAGTCGTTGATGGCTTGAGGTTGGCAGCATTTCCTTTCCTCTGATAGGGTGTGAACAGGAGGATGTGTATCTGTTATTTATGTAATAGTCAGATGAAAAGTGGAGTCTGCGCTCCTTTCCTATTTGTCTTTTGCATTAACCTCATCTTGAGGTCAGGGAAAAACACTATAGATACCCATCCCTGCACAAGATCAGCCTCATTGCTACAGGTGCCATCAACCACATGTGTAAATGTGCTCATAATCACTACTGCAGTCTTAAAAGGGATCATTTATCCAGGGCTAATCCTGCAGAAACCATTTAGAATTTTGAAATTTGAAAGTAAAGATTAAAAGTTGTGAACAGAACAGAAATCAGCTGCACAGGGTCTTCATGAAAACATAAATCAAGGTTCGCAATGGCTGCATGTTGGGACAACTTCACCCAGGGACCAAGAGTTTCATCTACTCAAAAGCAACAGAACCGTCTAGTATCCACTCTCTAATAGGTCACAAAAGACAGGGCTGGGCCAAATCAGTCAAAACTTTGTCTCCATAAAGGAACTCCATCCAGATCTCTAATTAGGTGGCAGAGATACAAGTACTCACCCCATCAACTTCTACCTCATGGTGTATTGGTGGGAAGATGGATTGGTCATGCAAAATAGCCAGCACACAAACCAGCATTCTGATGTGAGATGCAAGTGTCATCCCATACTGTAACTTGATCCATCTCTCCCATCCCAACATGATTTCTTGAATCATTGCTTCAATCATTGCTATCTCCAACATTTACTGGACCACTTCTGCTTTTGAACCCTTGTGTGAATTGTAAGTGTCATTCTGCCAAAACAAACCCAACAAAAAACACCAAAGTGGACTCTGAGGTGAAAGTGTTTGTAGCACAATGCATCTTTTGGTGGAAATGTCATGTTCATGTACACTTGAACTGCATTTTCCTTAGCTAGTTTCTGGAGAGTCCTCTGGATTCCCATGTTGAAAGATTGTTTGTCTCACCCTGCTTGTCTTGCAGAAGAGCTGTTCCCAGAGGCTTGCTGGCTTGGTTAAGAGGAGCCTCTCTTGAAAGGTGTTTGAAATGTGTTTGGAGAAGCTTTCTAGTCTTCCTGCCTGCATTATAGACCACAATATTTGACCCCACTGGAATATGGAGCTTAGAAACATAGAATATATGCATTTGATTTTGAACTTTTTGAAAATGACAGCACTGTTTGTAAAACAGGCTTTTAGGTATGGTTTATCAGCATTCTAAAGCAGATATTCCATTTTCCATAAAGGTGGCATTTGAATCCTCTACATTAGTTATCTATCAATATTTTGAGCTTTGTCAGAAATTCCATGTAATACGTAGAGCAGATTGCACTGGAGGTATTTGCGTGCCTCATCTTGTATCAGCATCATCAAGATATGGAATGTTTTGTGAGTTTTATTAATTAACATACTAAAAAGCCTCACTTGCAATATACTACTTTTTTTTGCAAAGAAATGGGAGATGATTAATAATATTGGCTTTTAAATTTTTTACCTTGCTGAAAGAGAGAAAAATATTTATGAAGGATTTATTATTCCAAATACATTTGAATCTTTGTTGATGAACATTTCTGTTTTGAGAAGGCTTGAGTTGTAATTGAAAATGAAATAAAGGGCTCATGTAGGAAGAATTGTACAGCAGGCTGCAACTTGATTGTTCACACTTCAAAGCAATCCTAAGAAAAACTGTAAATAAGGACTAGGCATAAAACTAGGCTGGCAACAGGGAATATTCAGCCCACTGCACACCAGAACAGAATGAGTTCTGGCAAACAGCCAACGTATGTGGCTAAATCTGGGCAGGCTTAACACACACTGTGAAGAACCGATACACTCAGAAAGGATGTATTTAGCTTCTTGTCACTCAGAGAATTCATTTGGTCATCGTGTGCTATGACAGACCCTCATTCTTCAGGAGCACATACAATAACATGTTTTTAAATTTTTTAAAAAAATAAAATCCTTAATGCATAGAAAGACACACGTTGCTCAAGAGACATTCCTCTCTCTGTCTTTTCTTTTTCATGCTCAGCTGGGTTTATTAGAATCTTGTGAGCATTCCCCAAACCCTTTAGAAAGTGACGTTATATCAACGAAGGTAATCAGGTGAGTGTTACTAGGACTGAGTCATGTAATGCATAACAAAGGCTTGAATGAGTCAGTTGCCCAAGTTACCATAGCTGTGCACAACACAACACAGTTTTCTCTTTGGGAAATCGATAAACTACTATAATGTGTAACAGTTTTAATAGCAAGTATCTGCATTACTCATCTAAAAACACTCTTCAGTTGTTTAAGTTTATGTCATAAACTTTCCACATGAAGCCACTTTGGAACACAAACCACTGTTATAAAGATAGGCAACAGATCACTTGTGTATTTTAAATAAGAAATACAGAGATATTGCAAGAATGTTTTTCCCTGGATGTAGCCTTATAATTAAAAAAATTAAAAAATGCCTTTCATCTTCAAAAGGATCTGAGAAAAGTAATTATTTGATGCAACAGCAAATGTTAAATTTCTATTAAGTTAACTTAGTTTTTTAGTTTCTTGCTTGTTTCCTTCAGCCTACATTGTATATCCAGAAAAATAAAAGCTTGGAATTTATTCCCAAGCTAAAAGCCTATTAAATGACTGACCAAATCTTAGCTAACATGAAAAGTGATTTATATGAAACCTGGTTTGGCTGGGGTATAGCTTGCCCTCAAGAGGTACAAAGAATGTAACTTTTCTTTCCTTCTTTAAAAATAAAAAACAGATTGGGCCTGGTGCGGTGATCTAGCAGCTAAAGTCCTCGCCTTGCATGAGCCCCGGGATCCCATATGGGCACTGGTTGTAATCCTGGCAGCTCCTCTTCCCATCCAGCTCTCTGCTTGTGGCCTGGGAAAGCAGTTGAGGACAGCCCAAAGCCTTGGGACCCTGCACCCGCATGGGAGACCTGGAGGAAATTCCTGCTTCCTGGCTCCGGATTGGCACATCACCAGCCGTTGTGCTCACTTGGGGAGTGAATCATCGGACAGAAGATATAGAGCCCTTCAGAGGTAATTAGGTGGTTTAAACTTCTCCTTTATGATTGACAAAGATCCAATAAAAGACTTCACACAATCCTTGAGTAGCTTGCTTTTCTTCTCTGCCACTTTGTAAAGACAACGTATGTCTCTCTCGTACCCTTCGGTCTTTTGCCATGTAACTGTGAAGGAAGAGGACTCACTGCATGTTCTGGTGCAATGACCTTGCACTTTCTGGCCTCCAGAACGGTGAGAAGTTAATTCCTGCACATTAGAAATGACCCTGTATCAGGTGTCTTGTTATAGCAACACAAATAGACCAAGATGACAGAAAAAAAATGAGACTAAATTATGTCCTGACTGAAAGTGCCTCTATGAGGTGGGTTTTTAATTCAAGAGGAGAAAGCAAAATGAAAGATGTGTAGATACTGAGTAGCCATGCATCCCAGGGACTGCTGTCCTGTCTGGTCCGTTAAGTTCCCTGCACAGCCTTGGGGGGGATGAGCTATAAATGAAGGAATGTGTAGGGCCAAATAATGGCTTCAAAATTAAGGCTAGGTTATTTTTGAATTTAAGTTTTAAGTTATACATTTGATGAGGAAGGTCGTGATCAAATTAACAAAAACCACTAGGGACTTTTGTGTTTCCACTTTCCCTTGTGATATTAAGAGTAAATGAAATTGCACTGAAGTGTGTGTCAGAAACTTGCACAAAATTGTATTTCCCCTCTTACCCAAGTTGTTTATATCACTTGACCTGGAAATAACAAAATGCGAAAGTAGTCCTGCATGTCTTAATTTTTGTATCATTACTTTTCTGGGGCACAAAAAGATCATATGCCTAGACATTTTAGTCAGTTGTTTCAAAATCTTCATGTGTGAAAATATGAAACGTTTTAAAACTGCATTTTATTGCTTCTGTACACACCACACTCAGTCTTCACTTGATTCGTAGCACTCCAGCGAGGCAGACTCATTTAGAAGTGGTCACCCTTAACATGTTTCTGCACTTTGTCTCCTGCTTCTAAACAATTTCAGTACATCACTCAGCAGTCAGAGTTCTTGTCCATTCATGACACTGTCCTGTTTAAAATCTATCCTATTATGATGAAGGTGCTGAAGAAGAAATTGGCAGATGACAGAAGATAATAGCAAATAGAGAGTATGTGTTGTTTTTCAGACTCTGATTACTGACTTGATCCAGACAATGATTCTACAAGGACAAGGTAAGCACTGTTGGCAATCCTCCTGTACAGGTTCAAAACTTGGCTCACAGAGGAATTAAATAACTCGGCTCAGATCACACATATAGCAAAACAGGATGTGAAGTCAGATTTTAGTTTATAACTACTCAAGAAAAAATTTCCAATTTTAATCTCATTTTTTTCTTCCCTACATCTTTCTTTCTCTTTCTTTCTCTTTCTTTCTCTTTCTTTCTTTCTTTCTTTCTTTCTTTCTTTCTTTCTTTCTTTCTTTCTTTCTTTCTTTCTTTCTTTTCTTTTTCTCTCCTTTTTCTTTCATTCCTTCGTTTCCTTCCTTCCTTCCTTCCTTCCTTCCTTCCTTCCTTCCTTCCTTCCTTCCTTCCTTCCATTTGAGAGAAAGAGAGAGCTAACACACCCGACTACTCATTTACTCCTCAAACGCCACATATAACTGTACATTCTGGCTACATCCAGGAAGCCAGACCTCAATCTCCATCTCCAGTGCAGGTGAGAGAGGCTCCTTTCTGAGTCATTGCGTTCTGTCTCTGTTGGTGTGCGTTATTGGGAAACTGGAAGTAGGAACTGAAAGTAGGACTTGAACCCCAGGGACTTTCAGGTTTTGGCAAGTTGGATATTAAATTTATTTTTGTTTATATAAATTCAACACTCTCCATATTGGGTCAAGAAAGCATAATGTTAGTAAATGTTATTACAATGAATCCCAAACACTGTGATTAAGGCTTTTCCATGCATAGCTTCATGTAGGAGTATTCATGCTGTTTTCTACAATGGTTATACTGATTCACATCCTCACTGACAGAGTGCAATGGTTTATACTGTTACCAGTGTTTATTGTCTTTTGTCTTTTTTGCTAACTGCTTAGTTTATTAGAGTGAATTGACATCTTGCTGTGATTTTCAGTCACATTTCCCTGTTAATTAATGCATTAGAATATTTTGTCATATACTGTTAGCCATTCAAATGTCTTCCATTAAAGACATGCCTATTTAGATCTACTATCTGTAATTTTGCTTTTTTCTTTTGTTTTGTTTCGCTGTTTGAATTCCTTATACAGCTACAGATTGCATTTGGGAAAAGCACATTATGTCATGTCCCTGACCCATTTATATGTTGAATTGTTTCTTTTCTTATTATGGATTTGCAAAACATTTCATGGCTAGCTTTGTGGGAGAGTAGGCTGAGCTACAGTCTGCGATGTGGTGACCCGTATGAACACAGGATGGTACTTGCAGGGAGAAAATTAGACAACTGAGCCATTTCACCACACCAGAGTATACTGTTTTAAGAACACAATCAGTATAAAGTCAATCCAATATCTTTGGAAACAAGAAACTCTAAAAGAATTGTTTGTGTTATGCAATGCTGTCTGGATTAATATAAAATAGAAATGCCCCAAATGGAGACATGCCCCCAAGTGCAGTAATGTCATAGTTTATAAAAAGATAGAATTCACTTCAGACCAGTTTGTTTCTTCTTAATGCAGATTAAAACAAGTGGGTCTTATTTTGAGTCCACTGTCCATAAAACCCATATAAAACTCATTTTTAACACTAAGACAATTGAAAGCAGCTCACATTGTACAGTTTAGCGGGGATTAATCAAAATCTATGGTTCAGTATCACTGTAGTTCATTGTATTTTCACAAGATTTCTAATACGTCCTACATTTTAGTATTGAATGTAATTTTTAAAGATAATTCATTAATATATTATGTACCTTGATGATGAATTCTGATACCCACAGCTTGCATCTGTACAGCTGAGGAGAGTGAAGCTCTTGCCTTCCATGCCCCTGGCCCTAATTCAACCAATACATAAAGAGATTTATTTTATTTAATTGTTGAAAGGAAGAGTGACAGACATAGAGAAGATGAGATGAGAGCGAGCTAGAGAAAATCTTGTGTTTGTTGGTCTACTTCCAAATGAACACAACAATTGAGTGGGGATGTGACCAGGAGACCTGCTCCATCTAGCACTTCCACATGTATGGCAGGAACCTGAGTTTTTAGGTCTTTATCCATTGCGTTCCCAGGCAAACGAGGAGAAAGCTGGTTTGGAAGCAGAATAGCTGGAGCCTAAAATTGACATGCAAATATGGTATACGAACATTGCAATCAGCTGCTGAATACAGTGCCCAGCAATGCCAAGCACTTCAAACAATTCTTAAGTCTGATTGTACCAGATGGTGTGTTGGGTTCTTTGCGGATTAAAACTTCCTCAGACTGTAAGAAGGGACTGAAAACTTTGGTGCTATTTAAGTTTCTCTTCAGTGCATTTTTAAAGTTTTTGTTACAATTTGGTAGAGACAGAAACTGTCTCTGAAATAGAGACCTATGGAAAGTGAGAGATCTTTCCACTGGTTCACTTCCCAAAATACCAGAATAGCCAGTAGTCAGGAATAGTCCAGGGATAAATTAGGGGTCAGGGACTGTTTGGGTCTCACATACCAGTGGCAGCAGTGTAAATGCTCTGGATCAAAGTTGAAGCTGGGACTTAGACCTGGCAACCTACCTTGGTTATTAAAACTGGCATTTTAACTCTATGTCAAACACCTCTCTCATATTCAGTATTTTTAGAAAGAATAAGAGGCACTTAGATTTTTTAAAGCACATCTTGGAATCATATACAATTTTATATTAGCAAAGGAAAGTAGAGCAGTATAGTGTCCAGATTCTCAAAATATTTATGTACAAAATCGAAAAATCAAGAGCCACATGGAATGTGTGTTATGTACAGTTTGAATAGCTTTTCTTATAATTGTGGGAAAGTCAGGGGCAAATTAAATATCTAAGTACATTTATAGATTACACTTGCAGAATAACCCAGGAATTAAAAAATTTTTTCAATACAATTTCTGCATATTTAGCAGAATTAGGTAATCTAATAATCACATTTTTTTCCAATGATGATTAGTGTTGGTAAGTCAATATCCAGGATGGAAGGCAAGCTGTTTAATGCATCCGTAACATCCCTGGTGAATAAGCCAAAAGAAAGAAGGCAGCCTCTGTGTCAGGTGCTGAAATCACTAGACACGTTGGCCATTTCGTTCTGAATTTCCTCTGCTTTTGGAGAAAGGGAACCTAGCTTCCAATGTCAAGTCCTCAGTCACATCAATGCACTTGAACGATTGTACACTGCTCTTGCTTTTAGTAAACCAAATACAAACTGGACTAAAGAGATCATCTGAATGACCCTATTAATGTTTTTGTCCTATATATTTCAGAGGTTGAAGAACCTTAGGGATTGTCTAGTCCGGTTCCCTCATTTAACATGAAAGAAACTCAGAGAAGCGAGTGACTTATCCGAGGTCACAAAGCTAATTAATTGTGGAGCTGAGATTGATACTTGAGATCCTCTGGGCACGAGTCAGTGAAATCAGGCTTGGGGTGAACAGGGGTCAATGTAACAAAATCTCCTCTCTGAGATCGCGCATCTTTTTTTCTTCTTCTTCTTTTTCAATTAGTTTTTCAGGTATAATTTACTTGCAATAAATGACACAGTGTTTGACAAGTGTATATCCTTAGATTGAGAACAACTGTGGTAGCTCTTCATAAATTCTCTGATGATCCTTTGTACTCAATTTCCTTCCCAGCTCCCGCAAGCAAGCAAACATTTATGTTTCCTTATCCTTTTAAATTAGGTTTGTTCACTTTAGAATTTCACATAAATACGTTCATATAGTTTATACCATTTCTGCTCCAGTTCCTTAGTTCAGCATAGTAATTTTTAGATACATTCATGATGTTAGCTCAGTGGGATTAAATTGAAGTAAGCAGGATTATATCACCATCTGTTTATTCGTTTACTTTTTAGAACCTGATATCTTGCTATCTTTTGGTTATTATGAATAAACATGATCTTACGTGTCTTTGTGTGAATATATGGTCTCATGTCCTTGGCTTGAATACATTGCAGTGGAATCACTGAATCATATGAATTTAAGTTTACCTTTAGAGAATTGTTCAGCAGTTTCTCATGAAGATGAGTTTACGTTCTCACCCATGATGCTGGAGTGTTCTCATGGCTCAATGTCCTTCCGTTAATTATTCTTGAATTAGTAAAAACTATCAGACATTTTAATTTTAATCATTCTAATGGATAGGGCTGTGTTTATTTACTTCTTCATTACTTAGAGAGAGTGAGAGGTAGAGAAAAAGAGAGTGAAGGTCCCCATCCACTGCTTTATAAACCAACTCTATACAGTAAGTACGGTTTGGGATGGGGATGCATCCAGATGCAGTCTTGATTTGCCACATAGGTGACAGTGACCTAACTGAGCCTTCTGCAGCATCAGGAATCTACAATGGAGAGAGAGCTGAGAATTGAACTCAGGCATTCCGGTGTAACATTCTAGCACCTAAACACCTATGCCAAATGCCCAGTTGGTTTTGTCTGTGTTTTTAAAAATTGGTTTGTATATTGACACTTGGCATCTCCAAATGAACGTTTGAAATAGCTTGGAAATATATATGTATAAAACTGCTTGGTCACTGCTTGGTTCTCTGATTGGCCTAGGGTATGTCTAGCCCTATGACCAACTTAGGATTCAGGTCAAGACTCAAAGTCGCCCTCCCACACGTTTTTGTACAGTTTTCTGTGATAATTATGTTGCAGAATTCTGACCTCTTTAAACTCCAAATGTTTGTCTTTGTCTCCTGGATTCAGCAAGAGCTTGTTCTGTCTTAGCGCTTCCTCTCTACATCATAAGGTGCAAAATAAAGATCACCTCATCTCATTTTATTTTTTGTGATTAATCATACTGTATAGAAGAAGTTGCCCAATTTCTGATGCTAGCTGCTCATTGATTATTCAATCTGTGTTTTTTTTTTTTAGTTGCTTAGTGTTAGGTAGTATCTCATTCCAGATAAATAATAAAAGCCAGAGGTGAAAATTATTTTAAGGATCAAATAATTGTTACTTCAACATTCTTATCTGTATTTTTAAAAATATTCTATTCTTATAGATATCATTTGTCTATATTTAAGTAGGTAGGGAATATAGAAGTAAGGCTATATTTAATAATTTAAAAAGCAAACACTAATGAATATTTAACAGCAGTAATTTTTTTCTACTGAATACCTTTGAAAAAGTTTTACCTAGTATCATTTAATTATACTTGATATTAAAAATGATCAGAAATAGAAGTGGAAAATCCATGAATCTTGAAAAAAATTATTGGAATAAGTCAATGGCTTAAAGCCAAATAATCAACCTACTCTACACCTACACACACGCACACACACACTCTTTTCCTGTTGAACTGTCAATTTTTTTTTCTTTTTGAAGACCCAGCTATTTGTTAGGTAAAACTGAATGCCAACACCTTTTAAAACATGATATTTTAAGCCAAAAAGTTAAGCTGTGGGAGTTTGGGAAAACTTGCTTTAGAAATATAATTGCTTTCAAAAACATTTTCTAGGACTTGAATGTCACCAAAGGAATAAGAAATGAGGGGAAAAAGTATTCTATGATCCTGAGAGCACTTGGGGAAGAACAATTTTTTTTCCTAGTTTCATGCTGTTAAATGCACTGTTCTTTTGTTTAGATCTTGCAAGTTTTTTCTGCTTTTGTTTATGAATTGCTATTAAATGGGAACCAGAATTTTGACTATTTTCATTTAAAACAGAAAGAAAAAAAAGTTTGAATCCCATTTGGTGATGGTTTAATTGATTCTATGCCTGTCCTTTCGCACGCACTGGAATGGCAGGTAAGTCTGGCTTGCTAAATGCTGATGTGGTGTCAGGGGATTCTTCATCCAATTTCTCAGTGGAACAGAGTCTCTCATCTTAGTCTGACATTCTACTCCTCTTGCCACTGTCAAAGTCAGATGAAGTGTCATTATTTGAACAATAGTATCTTGCAGAAAAAAAAAAGACACTGTGTTTACTTTTAAGAATGTCAGTCGTTGTACATTTAGAAGCATTTTCCAGGGTTAGCAGGAACCAAGTTGGCTGAACTAAACGCAGAACTCTTCAACGCTCCGAACCACAGGCTACAGATGAAAGGGCCTGGAGGAGGCTATCCAACTCCACATTCTGCCATATTGGAGAAGCAATAATTTTGATGATGTTTCTCATTGCTTTTGGACCAACTTCTTGAGATGCATGTGACATCAAAAGAGTATTAGTTGGCAAACATACCTCCAAATGCTTTGATCTCTAACCAATAAAATGGAATGCACAGATGTCAGACCCATGCATACTCATTGGGAACACTGTGGAATGCACTGGAAAGAGCACTCATGAACCTGAAGGCAGATGTGATGTGTATCATTCTTTACTCAGTCACCAGCAGCAACAGTAGCACAGGTAGAGAGTAGTAGTCATTAGCCAAGAAGTTGCCCAATAGAAAACATACCAGCCATCCTATAGCCTGCACCATGGGCATGGAGGTTTAGAAGCATGAAATCTTAACAGTTGGACTATCTGTTTACTTGGCTGTTTTTATGGTTCTAACAGAGCCTTTCCTTTTGGTTGATAGTGCTCCTCTGCAAGATAGCTAAAGAATTTCTGTAATGGACCAGACAGTCCTATTGCATCTCACTGGTTGACAAGTCTCTGTTGTAATTGTATAACCCTACTGCTGTACCCAGAAAGCAGCCATAGATAATACAGAATAGAATGGACATGAGTGGATTCCAGCTATGGATCATAGCCTCAAAACCTGCTCTATGGTTTTGACAAACTTACTGTTGGGAAAAAAATCATATGTATTCAGTCATTTCATCCATGGATCAAGGCACAGCAATGGACTTTGAAACTAACAATTTCTGCACAAAGATTTAAAACAGGGGCTAATGCGCTAGCTAATCAATAGGCTGAACCTCTGCTGCAACACTGGCATCCCGGATGTTTCCCAGTTCCAGTTCTGGCTGCTCCAGTTCCAATCCAGCTCTCTGTTTATGACCTGGGAAAGCAGTAATGGATGACTCAAGTCCTTGGATCCCTGTACCTGTGTAAGAGACCTGGAAAAGCCCCGTCTCCTGGATCTTGGCTTCAGATCAGCTCATCTTGCCATTGAGGCCATTTGGAGAGTGAATCAGTGGATCTCTCTCCTTCTATCTCTGTCTCTCCTTACCCCTGTTAATTCTCCTCTCAAATAAAAATAAATAAATCTTTAAAATAAGATAATAAAATAAAAGGTTTAACATTCCTGTCTCTGCTGAGCACATGTCTTTGTCTTAGCGTATCTTTTGTTGTTCCAGACTTGTTTTGAACATTTATGTTTTGCACAATTTGGTTCCTGGCCAGCTCCGCTCTCCACTGCTGTACATATTCCCACTGAGGGGATAATCAGGCCTTCACCTCTAGTAAGAAAAGGATACATGTAAGCTGTCTTCCTGCCAAAGCCGAGTGAAAACCCTTTGGCCATGGAGGAACCAGTGCTCAGTACAGAAGCTGATCTTCCTGTCTCTTCTTGATGTGAGCAAACTATTTTTTCCTTGCAATGCCTATGTAAGACGAATCTTTATTTCAAAATTTTCTTGTCCTCATACCACTTGGAAATGGAGAGGGAGAGAGAGAGAGAGAGAGAGAGAGAGAGAGAGAGTGTTAGTTCTTTCATTACCTAGATCTTAGAATGGCCACAGCAGCTCTAGGTGGGTCTGGCTGAAGACAGAAGCTCAGAACTCCATCTAGGTGTCCCTTACAGGCAGTGGGGCACATGAGCATTTGAGCAATTCTAGTTGCCTCCCAGGGTTTGTGCTAGCAGGAAGCTGCATTTGAAGCAGAGGAGCTAAGAGTTGGGCAGACACTCTGATATAGGATGGTTGCGGGCATCCCAAGTGAAGATGTAAGCCTCTGTGCCCAACACACTGCATGTGTCTTTCATGGGTACCTTAACGTCTGAGAACCACAGAATGGGGATCCACACGGCAGCCTCATTACTGTGTCATCTGTTATCCTTCACGCGGTGGGATTCTTCCCAGAAGTAGTAATGGGTCCCATTCACTTAACATTAATGTATCTAACTGCATTCTATTTTCAGTATTATTTGATACAGTCTTTTGTATGCAAAAATATGTACTTGAGATCAAGTCAAGTCATTGATTTGTGCTAAACCTGTGCCTAAAATATTCTGCAATGATCTGAATTCTGAAAATCTATTCTAGGCTAATTCAAAAGTATAATGTCACATTTTTTTCAGAATCCTTTTTATTGAAAAGATATTATATGTTAGTTTAGTAAATCTAGATTACTGTACCATATCTTATTGTAATATTATTCTGTTAACAGAGCTTTTGTCAAAACAAATAAAAACTAAAATGCACAGGGATCTAACTTTTTAAATTTATTTTTATCAGAAAGGCAGATATGCAGAGAGAAAGAGAGACTGAGGGAAAGATCTTCTGTCTGCTGATTCACTGCCCAAATGGCTGCAACAGCCAGAGCTGAGCTGATCTGAAGCCAGAAGCCAGGAACTTCTTCCAGGTCTCCACATGGGTGCAGGGTCCCAAGGCTTTGGGCCGTCCTCCACTGCTTTCCCAAGCCACAAGCAGAGAGGTGAATGGGAAGCAGGGCTGTTGGGATTAGAGCCAGTACCCATGTGGGGTCTTGGCGCATGTAATGTAAGACTTTAACCACTATGCTATCATGCTGGGCCCACACAGTTTTATTCCAGACTTTCCAATATGCAAAGCTCACTCAGATGTTCTTTCTTGTAAAAACCTGTTTTATTTTCAAACATCATCAAATGTTTAGAAATATAATTTCTTTTATGCAGTGAAAATTATAAGTGTAAACCAAAAATATGGAATGCTTGACAAATTTGTGTGTCATCTTCACTCAGGGGCCAAGCTAATTCTCTCAGTATCATTCCAATTTTAGTACATGTACTGCCAAAGTGAGCACCTGAATTCCTTAAGTTCCTCTTCATATCATGACAGAAAGGAGTGAACTTATTCTGACAGTATCTCTATTTTTATCTACACAATGTAAAATGACCACTGGATTTCTTTTAATTGAATCATACCATAATAATCATATCTTTTTGGACTACTGGAAATACTCTTAGTTGAATGAAAAATAGATCTAGCATGTATGGTTACCTTGTGACAACTGTGGGAAAGCATTAAAACATCATAGAGAACACTTTTTTGAGTTCAACAAGATACAAAAGCTGAATGTCATGAAGCTGAACACATATTACAGTGATTTTATCAATGATTTTGATGGATAAACACAGCGATTCAATAATTACAAAAATTAAGGAGTAACTGCTGGTTTCTTGATCATTAAACAAAAAAGCAAACACAAATTTATTGGCATGATCCTTCTGGTGGAGTGGGAGTGTCTTTATTTGTAGTTGCATTAATGCAGGCCACTAAGGGACCATTTAGAACACTAGATGAGGTAATTTACTAACAGATCCCTGGACAATATGAGAGAATTAAAAGACTCCATAAAATTAACAATGTCTAATCTTCTTTTATTGGTGAGATGAGAACAAGTGTGTGATATCATATTTGGAGCATTTAGCCTTGACAAAGTCTTGACAGAAAGCATTCATTATAATAGTAGCAATAAACCTACGTAATTTGGAAGAACTTGACAACTTTTGTTTTTATGTTTTGCTGGTAAATTCTGGATTATAAGTGAATCAAGAAAGCATTATTGATTCTTTGCAATAATAAACATACTGTTAGCATACATTCTGACTATATGGCAAATAATCTCAATTTGCTTTGTTCTCTAGGAGAATATGATAGTGTTCTTTTAGTTGAAAGTCTTAGAATTGTTGTAGTCCATTTCTTGGTGACTAAAAAAAAATTATCTGAGATTTGATAATTCAGGAAAAGCATGTTTGTGTTAGCCCTCTGTTCTGGATTTTGCATTTGAGTTGGGTAGCCTTCTGGTAGCTGACTCTTAGCAATTCCAATCAAGATAAGAAAATTGGAGGGGCTAGTGGTCTACAAACAATCAGCACAGCTAACCCATCCCTGAGAGTAAAGTATTTAATCCAACCATGAAGGCTCTTCCCCATAGCATAATATCTCTCAATATTGCGCCAATGGTGATCAAGTTTCAGCACGAGTTTGGGCGGAGACAAATCACGCTCAAACCACAGTGTGTACTTTGCAAAAATAAGGCAGGTCCATTTTGCATTAAGACTCCATTACATACTGTATTCTGAGTTTTACCTTGATAGAGAGGAGATCAATAATCTTATTAAAGCACTTCTGAAATAAGAATGTTGAGTCAGGGGGTGAAGCCATCACTGTGTTGTGGCACAACATAGGAGCATTGGTTGGAATCTAAGCTACTCCACTTTCTATCCAGCTTTCTGCTAATGTGCTTGGGAAATCAGCAGAAAATGACAAACGCACGTGTCCTTGTCACCCACAATGCAGACCTGGATGAAGTCTCAAGTTCATGGAACTGGCCTGGCTCAGCTTGACCTGTTATGGCCATTTGGGAGTGTTAATCGATGGGTGGAAACTCTCCCCACTTCCATAGCTCTGTCTTATAAAGAAATAAATAATCCTGAAAAACTGTTCTAATATGACAATATTACTCAAATCTGGCTCACAAGGAATTAAGGCAATAGAGGTTTCATTTCATAACAATAAAAGATATCAATGACATCGAATCATCCAAAGAGCAGGGAGCCTTCCTCTTGCTGTCACTTAGCGTAAATCTGACCCAAAAGAATATTTATCTACAAATAGATATGTGAACTAGAAATGTGGCATGCACTTAAAGAACTCTATTTTTATTTATTTTAAAATAAGTGGAAATTCTAAACTTGTCTTTTTGTAATCTCTGGCTGCAAGTCACATTGGAATCCCTCCAAATTGGAATCCCATCACAATGGAATACTGCCATTTCAAAATGCCCTCTTGTTTATTCTCACGAGCACCACATGCAGCAGAGCAACAGCAGTGCGTCCAGGGGGTGTGACGAGGCTGATCAGGAAACGTTTGAAAAGGCTGGAGCAAGAGAGGTGTATTCTCAGCTAGTTCTGGTGGGAAAGCAGGATTCTGTCAGCAATAAAAGGACAGCAATAGATAAAAAGCTAAGCTTTGTTTACTTGGGCTTTGCTATCCTGAGGTTGAAAGGCTGCCACAAGGATGTGGCATGATGATGATCAAACCTCAGTACTGTGGGATTTTTGATTCGTATATGAACTGCTGTTGGCAGCTGTTCTCCTGTGACCTCCCAACCTACTTCAGTGACACTCTGCGCATGTTACCTCTCCCACTCAGTACAACTCGTACATCTTGTTTATTCTTGAGGGAGGACCTGTAGTTCCTTAAGAAGAAATGCCCAATGAGGTCAGTTTTTTGATCCCTTTTGTGTCTGGATGTCCTTACCTGAACAACAGCTCTGCTATTAGGGTGAAATTCAATTTTACTGTGAAACTGAAGCAATGGTTTCACGATTTTTGGTTGAGAAGTCTGAAGAGTTCTAACTCTGCACACTTTGGATGTGACTTTCTTAAATTTATAATCCCATTTGCATTCACACACTTTATAAACCAACTTGTCTACTTCATTTAAAAAATAAGTAAATTTGTTTCCAGTCTCCAAGTCTCTGGTTTATATACTAAATCTTTTATCATGGGGTGCATAAAACACATCTGTTGTACATGTAGGATATTAATAAATCAGTTTTTCTATGTTTTAAAAAAATGATTGGGGTCAGCACACTCAACCAGCGAATCCTCTGCCTACTAATGCTGGCATCCCACAGGGACACCAATTCATGTCTTGGCTGCTTCACTTCCAATCCAGCATCCTGTTTATGGTCTGGACCAGAAGCATTGAACAGTCCAGAGCCTTGGGAACCTACACCTGTGTGGGATACCAGAGGAAGCTCTTGGGTCCTGAATTCAGATTGACTGAGCTCCAGTCATTGTGGACATTTGGGCAGTAAAGCAGTGAATGGGAGATCTTTAATCCCACCTCTCCTTTTTTCTGTAGATCTGCCTTTCCATTAAAAGTAAATAAATCTTTTTAAAGGAAGAAAATTTCACGTATTTCACAGTATAACTTTAGGTGTCCAGAGATACTTCCCCTCTACTCTGTCTCTCCCGAGTTCCTATCCACCATCTTTCTTTGATACTTGTCTTTTTTATTTAAAAAAATGTTCATAATGACATACTTTCATTTTATCTCATGATCATAAACTTCACTCCACTAGGTAAGGAATTCAGCAAATAGAAGGAGAAAAAAAATCTGACCACAAAGGAGATTGTTTTGCCAGCTGGGGGGACAGAAAGGGAAATCAGAAGAGCTCAACATGACATCATTGACTGAATTTGGAGTGGCCATGAAACAGTGAACACAGATAGTTTGTTTCTAGAAGCTGACAGTAGTCTTCGGACAACAGCCACCCGAGGATCGAGGACGTCTGCCCTGCATCCCTGAGGAACTGCATTCTGTTGAGAACCTGAATGAATCTGGATCTGGCATGAAAGCTTAATAGCCAAATTCTCACCTTGTAATTGCTGGCATCATTTATAGCACACTGGTTTGTGTCCTGGCTGCTCCACTTCCCGTCCAGCTCCCTGCTTATGACCTGGGAAAGCAGCAGAAGATGGTTCACAGACTTTGGACCCTTCACATGTATATATATGTATATATATTTTCCCAGGAGTGTTTTCTAACCCTTAGATATTTTCTCTTACAGGTTTACATTTTTTCATACAACCAGAAGTTAGTGGTGAGTCAATCTGAAGGCAGGAGCTAGGAGTTTGTTCCAGTTTTCCACATGGGTGCAGGATTCCAAGGCTTTGAACTGTTTTCCACTGCTTTCTCAGGCACAAGCAGGGAGCTGAATGGGAAGTGGAGCAGCCGGGACAGGAACTGGTGTGCATATAGGATCCTGGCACATGCAAGAAAAGGACTTAACCAATGGGCCACCACATCAGGCCCCAGAGGTTCACTTTTTTAATATTGATTTTTATTTGTTTCAAAGGCACTTAGAAGCAGACAGAGAGAAAGAGTTCTTCCAATCACTGGTTCACTCCTCCAAATGATGGCAAAAGCCGGAGGTGATCCCCGTTAATATTAGGAGTCAGAAGCCCCTTCCAGGTGACAGGGGTCCTAGATTTGGGAATATCATTCACTAACTTCCAAGTCATATCCTAGGAGAACTGGATAGGGAGTGAGCTCATAGATCTGCTCTAGAAGAAGTACAAATAGAGAGGCCACATTATTAAATAATGTGTATACTGTTAGTGCCTTCAATATGCCTTTGTGTGGGGTTTTTTTTTTTTTGAGACTGCAAGTGATGTAATATAGTATGAAATTTTGCTGTTTGAATTTTTGAAAAATGTAGTACTTTAGCAAATATTCTTTTACCAAAAACATGAATTTGTAAAATCCATAGTGAAATTTAACACAAAGTCATCTAATTCAGGCATGTCCTTTCCTTCCTGCCTTCCTTCCTTTCTCCATCCTCTGTCCCTCCCCTCCTTCTTCCCCCTCCCACAAAAAATCCTTGTGCAACAATTTAGGTGTTCTGAGATGACAGACTTTGAAAAATCAATGTTTATATTAATAATCTAGATCACTAATGAGAGTTTTTTCTTGGCTGGTGACCTGTGCTACCCACCTCTCCAGCTCTGAGTAATGAAAGGAAATGTTCTCTAAATATTCAATCTATTTACACATGAAAGCTTTAAATATTCCTCCCATGCATATAAACATATTTCGCAGTGCATTTCTGAAAATCCATTCTTAAAATACACTCTGCACAGACTTCCAAATGGATTCTGCAGAGAATCTGAGGTCTTCTAAAACAATTTGCTGAAATATGTTATTTCTAATTATGGCAGGAACAGTGAGTGAGTACTGGTTTGGATACGGAAGATTTTGACAGTATGTTTAATTTTAAACTGAAATGGAGAGAGGAAAACTGAGTGAAAATGTTTCTCATTTTCATTATTGTTTCATTGCTCATAACTCTCCTTTATTAATAACTCAGATGTTAGCAACATCCTCTTGTGTCTGGGGTACCTGGAAATCTTATTCCAATATTCATTCTCAAAGTTATGACATCTATATCTCTCCCAATAGCTTTTATGATTTACACCATATCTACCCCTTGCCTTTCTCTACCTACTCGTTTCTGTAGCCAAGTATGTCCCTCTAGTTTTCTCCCAGTAGCAAACACAGAAATGTGTAGTTCAGGTTCTTCTCAATTTTCTGTAAGAAATACAATGGAAAGTAGTGTCTTGAGGTTCTTATGAGCTTATTAAATTGTTATGAAGTTGCAAGCAGTGATTTCCTTAAACTCATTGCAATCAAACTCTACATTCCTACAAAAATGACAATTCTGACATGTGGCTCTTTGGGAAGAGTTGTGACCCTTTTTCTTGCTACTCCTCTCAGAGGAAGCCCCCTCTCAGGGGCTGCATGGATTATTCACCATACTCTAGAATTTAGTGACTAACTCTTTATGCAGAATTGTAGATTTTATTATTTGTGCACCCTGGCATTGTCCTGGAAAAATTACTAAGATATGTTGAAAGAAATACTCTTTTCTTGGATCACTATAGATGGGAGTTACTAGGAACTCTGCAGGTAAATGGTTCCTCGTAACCATTATCCTTTGACCTCTTCCTTTATATGCAGGAAAGTTGGCATATTCTATGTCTGGTTTTAATCTGGCTGGTGTTACACATCAGTCTATATGTTGGAAATTCAGTCTGAAGAAGGCCCATACATTCTTTTTGTTGCAATAGTATGTAAGAAGCCAGGTAATTATTCCATTGTGTGTAAAATGTGCTGAGAAAGTACTACTTGTTCAGTGGGTTTTTTTTTGAGCAATAACAGTCATACAGAAAATTTAGAATGTAAGATAGAGGGATGTGGAATGCATGTTGAAATACAAATTACACTTCTCTTGCAGTGGCCATAGATCCTTGTTTTAGTTGGAAAAATCATAGTCGCTCTTTAATATCTACTTCTTAAGCTACTATTTCTATACAAAGCTGTATGAGACCCGAATTAGAATTAAATTTACTCTAGTCATTAACGTTATAAAATACACTTCCTTAAAGAAGATATGGTTGTTTCGTCAAAACAGTATCTTGTACAGTATTCTCAATAATTGTGAGATTACTGAGTCATGACAGCCCAATATTTGAGCTGCCATACAAGAGTGGAGTTTAATGTTGAATATACACCAGAATTTAACTAGAAAAAAATAAAATTGAGTATTGATGAAGAAATGGGATATATATACACACACACAGATGGAGAAAAATGCTAGGGCATTTTGGAGAAAGAAGTATAAATGAACTAAAAATGAAATTGGAACTTGATATGAAGCTTTTAGGAGACTGATTTGATTTGATGGGAGTTTCAATTTGCAACATTTCAAGAAATGCTGTGATCTTCTAACTCTTCATGGAAAATAGTGCTAGGAAAAAAAAAACTGCATCAATTTAAGACTTTTTGTACCCAAACAAACTTACACTAATTTGTTATAACATGTCTTAAGATATTCTAGTTTTTGACACTAGGAAGGTTAACTTATCAACTTGAATGAATCCCTTTCAAAGCGACATAAATTCTGCTAAGATTCAAACAAAGGCGAATATCAGTAATAAGGTGAAGCTTGGGTGAAATGACAGTGAGAATGTTCCAGGTTTATGAAAACTTTATGGAGATAATACCTCAAATAAAGAGCCTATTTAAGAAGGAACAAGATGGTATCACAGATGAAGTCCACAGTATTATATCAATTATGACTAAATTCTTAACTTACTCATTCCATAATTGGAGAGGCTGATGATTAACAACAGAAACAGTAGCCCTTCTCACAGACATTTTGAGCATTTCAGCTTACACAGTGTAGACTGAAAATTTAAGTGTAGACTGAAAATTTAAATTTAAATTATTTACTTGATGATTGTCAAACAGTTGGGTCCAGGTCAGGTGCAGAAAAGGGCAAAAGTTTCAAAGAAAAGTTTCAGCAAATGTGAGCAAGATTCTAGAGCAGTTATTGGAAGAAATGTGTCAGGAGATGAATTCTGACTTCATCAGCGTCATCCTGAAAACAAAGCATAACCCAAGCATTGGTTACAAGCAGGGGAAAGTGCATAAAGCAAAAGTGGGCCTGTCAAGAGTGGAAGTCATGACAATTTCTCAGCAGGCTCACGTTGCTTTGCTTGCTGCCTTTCTGAAAGGCAAAGAATGATAACTTCTGCTTATAAATGATTCTATTTTGGAAAAGTTACCTGAAAACGTAGCTGAGAACCCTGGAAGAAACCTTCTGCAGATGCTTCTTCATATGACAGTGCTTCAACCCATGTCCACTTCCCAAACAAGCATGCTTTTACTGCAGTTGTAATGGGAGCAAGCATTCGGCTCACACTTCGGTTTTGACTTATTGGCGTTTGCCTTCTTTCTGCTCCTTAATTGTGAACCGCATTTTTAAAGGACTCTCATTTTCCTTCAGAAATGATGTAAATAGAAATTATTAGTATCTTAAAATTCCCAGGACCGTCAGATCTTTAGAAATGGACCATATAAGTGATAATGTTTCTTACAAAGTTATCTTAAATCAATGGTGCTTACATTGTGACATAAAATTTTATATGTAGCCTATCTTTTGATTCAATTTTCTCTGAAAATCTTCAAATTTTCTTACGTATTTGAACATATAATTTGAGTCTGATTATCCAACATCATGAATTGGTGGCATAAATGTAGAAATCTAAATAAGTGGGTAATAAAGAGCTATTAATATAACTGAATGGTAACATTCTCATTCTTTTCTTAGCTAGGAACTTTAATATTTAAAATAGGTATATTATATTGACACACAATAGCTGGTTAACAGCATTGACTGAAAGATGTATTTATACACATCTTTTGCATGAGAATTTTGGAGATAAAAGACCTATAATATGATTGCTGTGTCACTGTTTATAATATGTTCTGGAATATTTGCACAAATTAACACCACTAGTAGTCTTTGGTTGTCCTATAACCCTGCATTGCATTGCATTCCACATTCTGAATCTGCAAGGCAACCATTTTTTTAAAGATTTATTTATTTTATTACAAAGTCAGATACACAGAGAGGAGGAGAGACAGAGAGGAAGATCTTCCGTCCCATGATTCACTCCCCAAGTGACCGCAACGGGCCGGTGCTGCGCTGATCCAAAGCCAGGAGCCAGGAACTTCTTCTAGGTCTCTGACACGGGTGCAGAGTCCCAAGGCTTTGGGCCGTCCTTGACTGCTTTCCCAGGCCACAAGCAGTGAGCTGGATGGGAAGTGGAGCTGCCGGGATTAGAACCAGCAACCATATGGGGTCCCGGTGTGTTCAAGGCGAGGACTTTAGCTGTCTCTGATTTCTAATATAATTGCAATTCTTTTGCATTTTGTTTTCTGTAAATGGTTTCTCATCTTTGCTCATTTTCCTATTAAAACTCTTGACTTCTTTACTAACTTGTCACAAACTCCTTATAAAATGGATTTTAATACTTTATTTTCACATGCCAAATATCTTCTTCTGTCATCATTATGTTTGCTATGTCCTTTACCAAAAATAATTTTTTTAGTGTCCAAACAATGTGATTCTGAAAACTTCTGTAGTTGATTTCAAGTATTTTCATACATCCAGGGCAGAAAATTACTCCCTAGATTTGTTTTCTTCTGAGAACTGGGATATGGGACATGAGAATGTTTTGTTCTACTTTAAAAATATCTACTTTGGAACAAACTGATAACCCACAAAATAACTCAAAAATTCTTGGTTTTGTTAATGTTTCCAAAGTTTTATGACCAAAAAAAATTACAGAAGAACTATAGAAATATTGTGATGACTACCCACCTACTCACAACTGATATTCCACAAGTCTACACACCTATAGACTTTCTTTCTAAAGAAAGTTAAAACTACATGGATATTTTTATTTTGAGTGAAATTGATGGTTTCTTTTAATTCCATTTTCCTGAATTTGAATATAAACAACTAAGAATATAGTCAGAACATTAAGCTTAGAGAACCCTTCGAAGAACTTCCTCTCTGTCTTTATGATCCTGTTACCAATTCACTGTATGATTAATTTTTTTTTAAGATTTTATTATTATTGGAAAGCAGGATATACAGAGAGGAGGAGAGACAGACAGGAAGATCTTCCATCCTATGATTCACTCCCCAAGTGAGCCACAACAGGCCGGTGTGCGCCAATCTGATGCCGGGGACCAGGAACATCTTCCGGGTCTCCCACGCGGGAGCAGGGTCCCAAAGGTTTGGGCCGTCCTCGACTGCTTTCCCAGGCCACAAGCAGAGAGCTGGATGGGAAGTGGAGCTGCTGGGATTAGAACCGGCACCCATATGGGATCCCGGGGCGTTCAAGGCGAGGACTTTAGCCACTAGGCCACGCCGCCGGGCCCTGTATGATTAATTTTATTTGCTTCAGTTTTTACTCTTTAGATTTATGTGTTTTAAAAGCCAAACAATAATCAATGCCTTGGTGACTTCCGCTGTCTTCCCTATCCTGTCCAGCTGTTGATTCTCCTTCCCACAAGCAACCACTTAATTTTTTCTTGCTTGTCATTCAGTTGTGTCTTCCAAAACTTAGCAAATACTTGACATGCATTTCTATTTTTTTCACTTCTCGCACAACAATGTAAAAATATACACAAGTCTATAATTTTCTCTCTCTAGCTAGGCTAAAAGATAGCATTCATTCTTCCTGGCACGTAACACTGTATTATGGCTGTTTGTTATATAATTTAATCAAACTGTTATGAAATTAACGTTTGGATTATTTTGGATTTTGTTTCACATTTGTAGAAGGAAGTTTTATGAGTAGATTTTGTGGAGGTAGGATTTCCTGGTTTAATGACATATGTAATTATTTCATGTGTTTCCAAGTCTGTGTGTTTTGAAACTGTTTGAACTCTGATTAAAAAAAAAAAAATGTTGGGCAGTTCCCGATGTTGTAGCCTCCAGGTTTAGTATGTTTTCAAACTTTTGTAGTTCGGCAGTTTGATAGATGAGATTGCATTTTACTGAAGTTTCTTTTTAGGTTTTTAAGTGTTTTATTACCATTCTAAAACCTTACAAGTATATAAGTAAACATATTCACACTCTGTCATTTCAGAGTGCCCATCAATTGCAAATACTACTATTTCTTCTTCTTCTTCTAGAAAACTTTTTATTTTTAATTTATGATATTATTGTATGATATCATTGCATAGGCTCTAAGATTTCACTTTCCTTCTCCCCATACACTCTCCCCCACATTATTACAATACTATAGTCCCTCATAAACGGTCACAAGTCCATCACTCTGCCAGCCGAGAGCATCCTAACAGTAGATACTGACAATGGCAGACAGTCCAACATGCTGTTGTAAAGATATATTTACAGTTTCATTGGAGTTCATCTTTTATACTGCATTGTATCTTTACACCTGGATATGATAGTCTCTATCGCACAGTTACTATGCATTCCCTTAAATGACAAGCCAGAAAACAACATCAACAACAGGAAGAAAACTAGAAAATTTACAACATGAAGTTAAATAACATGCTTCCAAATAACCAATGTGTT
Source organism: Ochotona princeps (assembly GCF_030435755.1). Classification (NCBI taxonomy): domain Eukaryota; kingdom Metazoa; phylum Chordata; class Mammalia; order Lagomorpha; family Ochotonidae; genus Ochotona; species Ochotona princeps. The sequence continues at coordinate 11,641,323 of NC_080856.1, read as the reverse complement.
GCTGAAGAAATGAAATAAAAATCAATTGCCTTCTTGAAGCAAATGTTGCTACTGTATGACCTGAGTCAGTGAAGAAGTTAATAAGAAAAAACAACTTTTTGAAGAAATGGAAATAAAAACAAAATTATCAAAACCCATGAGATTTAAAAGGGACATTTATAACGGTGCTTACAAAAGACTCAAATATCTCAAATCAATAGTCTAATAATGCATCTCAAGGACTTATTTAACAAGAAAAATTAACAGGTAGCAAGTAATAATATAAATCACAGTAAAAACGCATGGAATTGGAACTAAAATCTACAAATTGCAACAAGAAAGAGCCATTTTTTGAGAAGATGAGCAAAATAAACTTTTAGCCAGACTAACAAAGAAAAGCAAGAGAGAAAAACAAAGTAAAATTAGAGATGAAAAAGAAATTGGTAAGGTGATTTCTTCTTGAGGAATAGATCCTTTGGTCATTATATGGTGTCCTTCATCTCTAAATATTTGCACGTCAAAATTTATACTGATAGTATAGCATAGTATAGTATAGTCGTAAGAAGGACTGTATCAACTTGTTTTTCTTTTCCATTAGCCTGAAATATCTTTTTCCATCCTTTAACTTTGTTTCCACATATCTTTGTTATTAAAATGTGTCTCCTGTAGACAACAGAGAGATGAGCTTTGTTTTTTGAGCCAGTCTACTAATGTATGAATTGGTTGATGAGTTTGATCCATCTACATTCAGGGTTAATATCGATAGGTAGTAATTTGGTCGAGTTATTTTAGCAATAGGTTCTTCATTGCTTGATTTAGCTTTATTCTGTTGTTTTTGATGGGGTATTTGCCATGTATGCCTTTGGTTTGGGTAAGTGCTATTGTTTTTCTCTGTGAGCAGAACATCTCTAAGTATTATTTGCAGGTCAGGTCAGGTCTGGAAGAGGTGAATTCTTTGAATTCATACCTAATGTTTCTCCTTTTATTAATTAAAATAATCACCTTTTCACATATTTGAAATCTCATATGCTTTAGGGGCTATCTCTCCCATTCTCAGTCTAGTTGTGGATGGCTAGTAATTCTAGGTCATATCCCACTCTCTTTCCTCCAATGACTGAGAGATGCAGAACCGGCAAGTTTTGAGCTACTAACATTGGCTGTGTAACAAAAGTCTGTATTCTAGTCTTCACATTCACATTGATTTTATGTTATTTGTCACTTGGGAACAAAGCCCTTAGTTCCTGTGTATTTTCACAATTTTCTGTAATAACAGTTTAAGCACTAGTGAAAAAAATCTTTGTTTTTTAATTTGAAAAGTGAAGTAGCAGAGAGATCTTCATGCTCTGGTTCACTCCAAAAACACACAAGAGCCAGGGCCAGGTCAGGCAGAAACCGGGAGCCAGGCACTCCATCCTGGTCTCTCATATAGGTAACACAGTCCCAATTACTGTGACCATTGCTTTCTTTAAAATAGTAACAAGGGGTTGGATTGAAATTGGGGTGGCTAGGACTTGAACTGTCACTGCAATATGAGAAGCTGTCATGGCACTCTGTCGTTTAACCTAATGTAACAACCAATCCCCAATTTGTAATCATATTTCCTAGAAAATTTAAGCTGCTTGGTAACCCAGCATGTCTATAAAACATAAAGCTTGATACCAAAGAAACCAATAATTCTTTGTTATTTTTGCCTGTATTTATATTCTAAGTGATAGATTCTGTTAGAGTGAAATATAATAATGTGTTAGAATGACTTCAGTGGCTGGTGCAATGCCTCAATGGCCAGATTTTCACCTTACAAGTGCTGGAAACCCACACAGGCACAGGAACCCACACAGGTTCCGGCTACCGGTTTCTGCCTGACCTGGCCCTGGCTCTTGTGTGTTGAGACCAATTTCTTTTTTTTTTTTTTTCATGAACATAAAAGAAGTGCGAGGCATGTGCACTTTGGCAACTTACTGTTAGGAGCAGAAGGTAGAATTCCTGCAGTATTCAATCGGTGATGCACTGAGACGATGCAAGGTGTCAGGAGAAGACAGGTGGGGAGAACAGAGGTCTCCTGTCCAGCAGAGCGAGCTTGTCAGAAAAGGGGCCACCGAGGCTACATGACACTTGGAAAAGACAAAGAATGGCAGGAGCAAAGCGGAAGATCTCAGGCAAAACAAAACAAAACAAAACAAAACAAAAAAAACCACAAGCCCCTGGTGTGATATGAGTGGGTGAAATTGCCACATGATGTGAAGAAGTGGGCACTGGCTGGATCATGAGGTACCCTGTATGCTTAGCAAGTTTGGACATTTTGTAAGAGATCTGGAGTGTGAGGATGGTCCATCAGTCGGATTCTTCGGGCAAATAAATGGGAAAACGGATTACAAGTTAGGAACAGAGCGGCACTATTTCACATTGCTGCTGTGAATGAATGATAACCTATGCAAATGAGTAGCAATTCTAGGCTGTTCTGTATTAAGTAGATGGCTTATCGATGGATAGTTGCTCTTCCAAACCCATTTTCTTGAGGGAGATTTTGGATAATAACAGCTGCCATTTGAAAATACATTCTAGACATTCTATATTGTCTAGAAAATATTTTCTAGACAATATACAGAAAGTCAAGCCAATGAAGTTAGTACTTAGGACAGCTTTGTATGAGTCATAGTCCCAGCAGAAAGCAACTGCAGACTAAAAAGAGAGAGTGCACTTCCCTCAGTCGCTTCACTTTCCAAATGCCTGCACAAGCCAGGCTGTTTAGCCAAGATCCGGGAACACCATCAAGGTCTCCCTTTCAGGCAGTAGGAGCCTGAACACTGGAACTATCTTCTGTGACTCCCATACTGTCAGGAAGCCCTCTCTGCAGCCAGCCAGCTGACACTCAGGCAGACACTCCCATATGGGATGCAGTAGTCCCACGAGGGTCATTCATTTGTACTCAGCCTTATTTCTGCCAGCCTCCAACAGGTGACAGACGTTTTCCCAATTCAAGTGGACATCAGAAAGTAAGTGAGCCCATTGAACTCCCAGGTGAGGGAATTCCCTAACAGAGCTCTTAACGATTGTTCTTAAAAAAAATGTGCTTCAAAAACGGACTCCCAGTGAGACTGTTATATGTATCTTGACAATAGGGTGCTGGACTTTGTACCAATATTTATACCTACAATGTCAGGAAGCACTTAAATAGCAGAATGATGGACTTCCGACTGTTGTTGAAGGAGTATGCTATTGTAAACATATAGGGGAAAAGGGGAAAACAGTTGGGGGCAGGATAGGAAATAGGGAGTATTGGGAATCCGATTCTATTGCCTGAGTTACCCAAGTTATCTGTTCTACTATTGACATTTAAATTATTCAGATTTTGACACTTAGAAATAATCCTTGCATAAGCTATGCACATGTCCTTGATGATGCTATACATACATTTCAATTCAAATATATCAGTGAGTGAAATTTCTGAATCCCTGAATATTCATATGTTCAGCTTTAATAATCACTATCAAAAACAGTGCTCTAAAGAAAGTTTATCAATGGATATTCCAAATAATTGCTCCACAGAGTTACCAACAATGTATTGCCATTCTTTCAAATCTTAATCATGCGCAGTGGCAAATCATTTTGGTTTTAATTTTCATTTTCATAAGGACATATGAAATTGAGCTGACTGATCATTTGGATTTTTTTTACAGTGGCAATTTATACCTTTTGTCCATTAAAAAATAGAGATAGCTTTATTAGTAATTTATTAAAAATGTTCTTTAACTTAAATATAATGCTTTTCTTTGGACACATACACATATTTATGTGACTGTGTGCATACAGGACTAGCTTTTTTACATATATACACGTATGTATGCACACACAAGCATCTTCTGAACACTTATAAGCTAATACTATTTCTACTAAATATTCCTTATCCATTTGGCTGAGTCAGCAGTTCTGTGTAATCTCTTTCTTGTGACTTTCATTCTATTTTATTTCTATGTGTTATAATTCATCTAATGAATTTGTGATAGACCTTCCAAAGATGTCTATTTCAATATCTCCAATTCTACATGGTATTGTCTCTTTGCCACTGAAAGACAGAATCTTAATTTCTTCCACCTTCAGCCAACAGGATGAAATCAAGAATACTTATGACACATATATATATATATATAGATAGATAGATATAAATATATATGCCTATTTCAGATTCATGCAAACATTTTGGTGGGTAAATGAGTGAAAAAATAGTGTTATTCTATTCAGCAATTTAGGATTCCCAGATCGCCAGATATTCAACAGTTTCAACACTTGCCAATGATCCTAGGAAACAAAGATTGTGGGAAGCAAGCAAGGTGGAGCTGTATGGACCAGGAGTTGATCTCAAAGTAGCACATATTCCTTCTGGTTATATTTTATTGGCAAGAACTGAATAGCATGGCCCTATTTAACAGCAGATAACACTATGGTACAGTTGCATATCCATCAGGAAAAAAAAGTAGCAGAATTTGGATGATTTGTACATATGTTTTAATAGATGCAAATAACACATTTAAGTTAAGTTTAGTATATTTACAGATAATGAAAGTTTAGAACATAAAAATACAAGTAGGTAATATTTTAGCAATTCTTCTGGTGTTTTTCTTCCTTCTCTCAGATGAAACATTGTCTACAGTGAAAACTCAAACATACTGGTTTTAAGATGTAAAGCTGAGTATATTTTTCTAGTCAGAGTCTTTGAGAGCATAGAAAGATAATTTTAAAATATGTGCTTGCAATGCAGAAAGACATGGGTATTCTGGAATTTAGTGACCATTCTGTGGTTGACTGGTTAGCTAGGGGATTGCACTTCCATTTTTCTCCATCTTTTTCTCATTCTTTTTTACAAGAAAGGAAGGAAGGAAGGAAGTAAAAAGAAAAGAAAGGAAGAGAAAAGAGAAAAGAGAAGAGGGAGGGAAGACCCTGTGTATGTTTTTCTTTTCTCCTTAGCTTTATTTCGAACTCCGTACCTCTGAGACATTTTGGACTGAATCACTGAGTGACTGCACATCAACACAGGTGTTCCTGTATTGTGCAGAAAAAGAACATGTGTAGAAAATCCTCGAATACTGATTGAAGGCAAGCTAAAACAATTCAATGATTTATTTTTAAAATTAGATGTTCCCAGATTTGTATGTGTATGTTAAAATGACTTTGGCTAGCAATAAACTCTGCATGTCTAAAATATATTCAAAAAATGGGGAACTGACATATACAGATCTTGTACATTCTCTCAAAGTTTGAAACTACATCTGCCCTAAGAAAGCCCATATTGAAAACTAGTAGCCTTGATTAAAAAAAAAAAATTGCTAAAAAGACCTGTCCCTGGGCACACCCATCTTTGCTTTGCTTTGGTGTCATTCAGTTACATTTCTGTTTAATTACCAGGTCATTGGGAGCCAACATTTTAATACTTTCATCTAGAACACAGGTGCAGAAAATGTAATTTTCACATTCACAACTCTTTAATAATATTGTTTTTCTTGCTGTCATGAGAAATACCGATGGTTTAACAAGAATAACATCAAATTACATTGCTCAGTAAAAATTCCAAAATATTGTTTTTTGTTTTGAAAAAGAGATTCCCATAGAGTACTGTTACTAGTAAGTTTGAATTTGAGTCCACCTTCTAAAATAAAAATGTATTATTCCCAAGTACTCTGTACACATTTATTTAGAATGAAATTATCTCTTAAATTATGTCAAGGACATCTATTAATGTTGGAAATATTAGAAGATTCTCTTTCAGTGTGAGAATGTTCAAAGTGCTTTTACCTTTGAGCAAAATAACTGCGTCTTGAATAAAAGAGGATCACATTTTGAATGTCTGAATGATGGTGAATTCTTTGCAGATGACTTTAAATCAGAAGCAACTACACAAATTATTTTCAGCTTAAAAGTTAGTTACATTCAGAGCTTCTGATGCATATTTTAATAACATAATGTTGCAGCCTTAACGAGGACTGCATTTGTCTTTAAGTCCACATGGTAGTGAAAGCTTAATATTAAAAAAAAAACTTTTGTCTAGCAAAAATGATTTGAAGATGTTTTGCTCCATGCATGTGAACTCAGCAGGTGATTCTTGCCTATCTTTGATGTCAAACAGCACAAAACTTCAGTGAGTAGTAGCTTCAGAAATGCAATAGACAGAGCTGAGTCTTCATATGAAGCTCATGCTTGAACTACATCAGAAGAACTGACATCTATTATGGTGAGCAAAGACAAGTGTTTGAAAAGAGATTCAAACAGAAGTGTCAGAATTTACAGTGCATAGTTTTATATAAGTTGATTTTAACCAAGCATATCTCTATGAACTCTGCAGGGTAGAAAGGAAATTTCAAAAGGCAGAGAAATTGTTGTCATCTAAGGGCATGGAATGTTTTAATAGCTTAAGGAAGAGCATTTCTGAAAGGTTATGTGGTGATCCATTTACTTTGACTGAGTAATAAGGCCTGTCATTGTGATAGTGCAGTTTTTAACCCTTAGAACAATAGCAAAGTATGTGAACCAGAGGGCAGAAAGCGGCAGACACGGAACCCGGAAGAAACTTCAAGTTTCTGCCTTTCCCTACTGACACTGGCTGTGAATTTTCTGAATCTCATCCAGCCACTAGAGAGAAAGCAAACAAGAAGCAACAAAGCAAGAACCTAGTGAGTCTTACTGACCTCAGCAGAGATAAGCAGAGAAAATTCAGTTGGGTTTCTAAGAGGGTACTTTTCAAAAGCTTACCTCTACTTGTGTCTTTTCCTGGTAAGCTTTCTTTTCTTTAGGACAATGCAGAGGTTCATTGTACCCCATGGGGGCAAAAAGGAACCTGAATTTGCATTTGTGAGGATGAGTGGGTAAAGGTTTGTTTGAAATGGTATCCTAAGGGCTTACTCACAGTGGTTCCCTAAAATTACCCTCCAGGGGTCTACACTAACCTAACTGTCATACACTAACCTGTTTTTCTAGCCAGGCTTTTGCACTGCAAGCCCAAACAAATTTAAATTAAAGCAAAACTCTTTGGCTAGAGCACAAAAACTCAATTTCTATGCAGTGGTTTCCAGCTTGTAATCAACATTTAGCTGTGTGAGCTCTACCTCTTCTTAACCTACAATTAACACAATTAATGCACTACATGCCAAACCACTTGTTTAGTTATTATACTGTAATATTTGCTTTTAACAACAAATCTGCCTCCTTAGGTCAGCTACTAAAAGCCTCCTCTCAGGAAAAACAATCGGGTTAGTCAGGTTCAAATTTATCACTCCCTTGAAGGCCACATCTCAGTTCTCTTAGATTTAATGAATGAACTTATTACATTGCATTTAAATAAGTACTTTCTTCTCCTGAAGTGCTTTAACACTTTCAGAAGGAAAAGCAGGACATAGTCCAGTGGGCTGGACCAGCCTGGCGATAACCACGCGGGGTTGCCACGCTTCCTCTGTCATGATTCTTAATGCGAACTGACTCATAGAGGATTAAATATAATAATCTTTATTAATATATTTTATGAAGCATACACGTAATCATGAAGACACTTTAAAACCTTAAAATTTTTGATATTTTATTAGTTTTTTTTTTAGCAGATACAATATAGCTTGTAGACACAATTTTAACATGATTTTCTTTTCCACCATCCTTCTTTCACCTTCCCACCCTTTTTCCCTCTCTTCTTGTTTTAGCTTTTTTCTTTTCTTTTCTTTTTTGTTTTTGAGCTAACATATCTCAAAGTTATGTTACTGTTAAAAAGGCTTAACACTTCACTGGATAAGAAATTTAACAAGTGAAAGGCAGAAAGACCTTAGGTTAGTGGGACTATAGAGAATGGTTATAAACAGTAAGTGAATGAGGAAAGAATATTTCAATCATGTGAGGGATTTTTTAAAATTATTAAGTAACACTAAAAAACCCAACATTCACTCAGCTGAAAGTAAGGCCTTCCCTTCCAGGTAATATCTATTTCCTAAGACTTATGAAAACAAGAATAATTGTGTTTATTTTTTGATTAATGTCTTCCAATTCTCATTAATAAACTCTGAGAAATCAGGGATCCTCTTCCTCAATACATAACAGAATTCCTGATAAACAGTGAGCAATCCATAATTTTCCTAGAATATAATAAGCATGAGTGCATTCTATCATTATTTCATTTGACCTTCATAATTGCCCATACTAACACGGTGATTTTACAGTTGTGCAAACATAAATGGATTAAGTTGGTTGAAGACATGTGACTCCAAGGCCTGACACGGCAACTATTTCTCATTGCTGAGAATTCTGGTAGCCTAGCTCAGGTTTTAGCTGCCAGGAATTTGTAACCAAGGAGATCAAAGATGTATACAAATATTCACTGAAAAATATAACGCAGAAAAAAGCTTGTAAGTTGCTGTATTAGAAATGCAAATATCAGTCTATGGATGAGGAGAAGGTTAATTCGAACTACAGGAAAGAAGGCAATGGGGAGTTTCCCAGAAAAGCGTAATTGGTTTCATGTTTTCATTTTATAATTTTAACTCTTTCATGTGACTATTTTTAAAGTATTTTTCTTGTCCAAAGAGAGAATTTTACTTTTAATTAATTGTAGGTGCATATATATATATATATATATATATATATATATATATATATAACGTTATTCAACAGTGCTATGGTTGCTGATTGAAGCTCGTATCTGTTAATTTCAACTAGTATGTTATTTGGGAGTCATTCTTCATGAAATCTCTTTCTTACGATTGGACCATGTTTCCTATACCTTTCTATGCAAGCGATTTGGAGTTTTCCTGGACACTGTGACATATACTTTGGAGATGATGGATTGGATCCTTTTCCTCTGAAGCATATCGACCTATTGTTGTCTGTTTTTACCAGCAATGAATTTAGTTCGACTCAAACTCCAGACCCTGTCTCTGGGGCAGCAGCTCAGTAGTTCTGTGTTCCATTGCCTTAACGGGATTGCTGCGGTCTCCTTGGTGAGTGGACTGTTTATTCAGCCAGAGATTTGAGCAGACAACGTAGAGGAAATCTTCAGTTCCTTTTTCTGAATTTCTTCATCTCTGAAGTTGTTCAATTTTTCAGTGGCTGTAGTTACTCTGGATTCTGTATGATAGCTCTGTGCATGAAAAAGACTGCAGGGCCCAGTGCTGTAGCCTAGTGGCTAAAGTTCTCATCTTGAACGCACCACGATCCCATATGGGTGCAAATTCGTGTTCCAGCGGCCCTGCTTCCCATCCAGCTCCCTGCCTGTGGCCTGGGAAAGCAATCGAGGACAGCCCAAAGCCTTGGGACCCCGCACCCGCGTGGGAGACCTGGAACAAGTTCCTGGCTCCTGGCGTTGGATCAGCTCAGTTTCAGCTGTTGTGTCAGTTGGGGAGTGAATCATAGGACAGAAGATCTTCCTCTCTGTCTCTCCTCTTCTCTGTATATCTGACTTTGCAATAAAAAAACAAATCTTTCAAAAAAAAAGACTACATTTAAAAACAATTACTTTTCTTTGAAAGGTAGAGCTACAGAGAGGAGTGACAGAGTTCTTTGATTAACTGGTTCGCTGCCCAAATGACCACAATGACTGGACCTGGGCTAATTTGACGTGATGAGCCTCTAGATTTGTCCTGGTCTCCTGTGTAGGTCGGGCCGAGGCCTCGAGCCATCCTCCACTGCTTTTGCAGTGTACCAGAAGTGGAGCAGTCGGGATTCGAACCAGTGCCAATATGGAATGACAGCACCACAGGTAGAGGGTTTGTTTGCTATGCCACGGCTCCAGCCCCATGACTTGGTATTTCTAAAGTGTGTGGTGCAGATTGGAGCCCATCCTCGGGCTGACAGTGATCCAAAAGAGAAACTCACCATGCAGGTCTTTTCTGCCCAGAGCAAGCATTCAGAAACTTCTGGCTGATAAATTTATGATCCTCAGTGTCTTATTACACTTAGGTCTTTCAAAAAGCATTTTCATCTAAAATAGCACAGGGTTAGTTGAGTCAATTACTTACCTTAAAGTATAAAATCGCCATAAAGCATCAGATTTAAACAATCTTGATAAGTTTGTCATGGCCAAAAATTGTGCTGGACTGATGTTTTTGTACGTGTGTGTGTGTTCAGATGAGGATTTCTATATCAAAGGAATTGTTTGTACAGTACATAAGGTAAGGGTCCTGCACGTTAGCCTAGTGACCAAAGTCTTCACCTTCAATGCACCAATATCCCATATGGGTGCCAGTTATAACCCTGGTGACCCTGCTTCTCATTTAGCTTCCTGCTTGTGGCCTAGGAAAGCAGTCAAGGATAGCCCAAAGTCTTGGGACCTTGCACCTGTGTGCATGGGAGACCTAGAGGAGGCTCCTGGCTCCTAGCTTTGTATCGGCTCAGCTCCAGCTGTTGCGGCGACTTGGGGAGTGAATCAGCAGAAGGCAGATTTTCTTCTCTGTCTCTCCTTCTGTCTATATATCTGTCTTTCCAATAAAAAATGAAACAAATCTTTAGGAAAAAAAACAATAAATAAGGTAAATAAATTTCACAGTGGGTGCTTGCAGCACTGTAAGTAGGTCAATGTGGACAGCTGGTTATTTATATTGCTATGGTGGAGGAAGAATGTACTTACAGAATGAGTGGGACAGCTAGATTGGAAAGTAAAGGTAAAATAATTCACTTTTTAGAATATCAGATGAATGGTCAAGACTTTTTTTTTTTTGCACAAGAAAGAGATGGTCACATATACCTTAAGATAATCATGGCCGTAGTGCAGAGGGATGCAGGGGAGATATTCAGGGGCGCATCACAGTAATGCCAAGAAAAGGCCCAAATTAAGGCAGCAGCTGCATAAATCCATGTGAATTGAGCAAATATAATTAAAGTTCAAGAATATTTTTCCATACATAAGCCCTGTAATAGCTAAAAATAGATGTAAAATAAAAATCTTGTCACCATGGGAATCTAATTGTTAGAATATTTTGATTGATATTCAATTGCACATAAAACATTTATGAATTGTGATTTCAACTTGTAACTGAAAAACATTAAATTCTTTTGCAAATTTAAATATTAAATACACCTAATTGTTGTCAATTAGTTAGCATTAGACTGGAGGGAATTAGAGTGAGAATAAACTGACATTTATAAATTACATACTATAAGCTAGGCACATCTTCAGTACCTACTGGAATCCATGGAAAAGTGTCATCAAATTCCTGTTTTATAGAAATGAAAATGGAAACGGCCAGAAGTTTGAAGTAACATTTCCAAGGCCACACAGGCAGTATGTAGAGAATTTATTGTTGAAACTTTAAATTAGCTGGCTCAAGTATTTATCCTATTTCTGCTTAAATTACTTTTATTTGTGTTGAAAATTGTAGTTGAAAGAGGGAGAGGGGAGAGAGAGAGAGAGAGCGAGTGAAAGTGACAGAGAGTCTTGTCAAAGGCTGGAGCTTAAGTCTGTCATCCGTAACTCATGCCAGGCCTTCTGGATGAGTGATGGAGGAACAAGTTTTAGGATCATCAGTTGCTCCCTTCTGGTTGCACCTTAACGCAAACCTGGAAATGGAAGCAAAGCTGGGACTGGAAAGCAGGCACTCCACTATGGGATACGGTATTTCCAGCAGCATGGAAACTTGGATGCCAATTAGCCATACCAATAACTGCTTAAAAAGAAAAAAAAAAAAGGATTAGTCAGCCAATGAGCTTACTCAACTGGACTGAGCAACAGAGTGCTGAAGAAGTCTAGTATGGGAAAGAATGGTGCAGCCAAAAGATACTGTATTCCTCCCACAGTGACATCGCATCAGTTGTCTTAACCATCATGTACCAGTGCTACTTCTTATGAGAAAGAAAAATAGGGATTTACTTGTCTAGACACAACATTTGCTAACAGTTTCATATCATTTTCCTGAAATTGTAAGTTGAATGTGTTTAGGAATTGTTATTTTTAAAAATTTTTGTTCTGCAAAAACATCCTATATGCTGAAACTCATCTACTTAATGATTACAGCAAGTACTTAAAAAGCTTCCTTATTCCAGAGGAAGAAAGACAGTTGTATGTGGACACTAACTATTTCTGTTTAGACACAGATTGCAGAAAAGCAGTGGTTATATTTACTGACCAATCTAAGATGAAAGAAAGTTATCCTTACAAAATGAAAGTGGAGTTGATTGCATGAATTCTGTGTTCACAAAGTAGTCAATGTACTTCTTTCCAGATTTTATGAAGTGTTGAGTTAAAAACAAAAAAAGAAAAACTTCTCAAACATTAGCACAATGGCTTGAAAACCCCATGTATTCATGACGCCTCCTTTCCCCCTCCAAGAATCGTGGAACAGCTCTCAGATACAAAGCATAAACAAATGAAACTCTGTGGTGGCAGTCTGAAGGTGGAATAGCTCAGTGGACTGCTTCCCCTCATCTGGGACACTGATTGAAACTCTTGAAATTAAACATTGTATGAATCTTCCAGCAAAAGTCAACAAATCGTCTACATTCTATAAAATATACTTGACAGAATAGCAAGAATTTATTGAATTAAATTTTACATTTTCTGATATAGTTTAATGCAATTTAAGAATATGTGCCTAGGCAATAACTTTGCATTTTCACTGGTTAGGCTGTTCTTAGCCCTGTGCTTAAATCCAACCATGACAATAGATAAAAGCTTCTATATGTAACGAGAATCTGTGCAATGCATTGGGCACTCAACCAACTGGAAAGGGGCCTTGATTTAAAAGCTTAAAAGCCAAATGTGTTCTCCATCAAAATTACAAACTACTGCTCAGATATATTATTGGGTCATTTCACTAGCAGCAGACCACAGATATAAGCTTTATTAAAAAATAGTGGCATGTTTTAAATGTCCATTAATGTATGCTTAATTATAATGAAATGCCTCTAAAAGTCCATGTGACATCTACATGAAGATCAAAACAATTAATTATAATCAGTACTAACTCAATGGATGCAGAATGAATGAGAAAGAGATGTCCAAAAGAGAAAAAAAGATACTAATTGTAGGAAGTATAAATGTGAATAATAGTAGTGAGTTTATTTTTACTCAATAGGCTCCAAATTTTTTAAACTCCTATTTTGATATGTTTATTTTAATTAATGCTTTTTAAGTGGTTGTTTACTATTGGACCTAGTGCAGTAGCCTAGTGGTTAAAGTCCTCGCCTTGCATGCTGAGATCCCTCCCGTGTGGGCACCAGTTTGTGTCCGGGTTGTTCTGCTTCTCGTTTGGCTTCCTGCTTGTGGCCTGGGGGGGCGGGCGGTGGATGAAAACCCAGAGCCGTGGGACCCTGCAACCACATGGGGGACCTGGGGAGGGAGAGCTTCTAGCTCATTGCTGCCACTTGGGAAGTGGGCTGATGGGCAGAGGATCCTTCTCTCTGTGGATCTGAATTTCCAATAGAAATAGTAAATAAATAAATCTTAATACAAAATTTAAAGTGAATTTTAGTATTTGCCAAAATTCCAGGCTCACTGTAATACACGAAAACAAAATACCAATGTAGTCACTAACAACAGCAAACACTAGTTCAACAATTGTAGGTACAAGATCTTGTGATGGTAAAACAGGCTACCATCATGGAGTGATTTCAGAGAAGTACGTAATTACATAATTGTCAACAGTGCAATTGGAACTATAATAAGGAAAGAGTTGTGAGTCCAGAGAGAAGAGCTGTTGGTTTTTGAGGCAAGAGGTCGATTAGACAGAGTGTGGGAATACAGAAATACCTTCAAAGAGACTATCCCAAAAGAGTGGCCTGAAGAGTACAGGAAATACAATTAGAGGTACAAAAAGTGGAGGACAACCTCAGGAAGGAAACAGGTGCAAAGGTGTCCAATGTGGAAGCATGGTGTCTTCAAAAAACAAACAAAAAAGACTCTACCTTGCTCACCTAGGATGCAAAATGAGTTTTGAGGGAAAGAGTGTGGAAGAATTAAGCTGCAATGAGAGTAATGAGGCTGTTTCCATCAAGCTGGACTTCCAGGGACTGGGAAGGGCTAAAGAGTTCAGAACAGCTGAGTAAGGCAATGCTAGCTTTGCATTTTTTAAAATTTCCTTTATGTTGACAAATAGAGTAAATATTCGTAGATATGAGATAAGATCAGATTTAAAGAAAAGGAGACAGTTAACAGTAAGCAACAGTCCAGCAAGTGAGGTCCTCAGCTAAGGCAGCAACACTGAAGAACTGTGTGAGTTAAACTGAATCTCGTCTCAGGCAGGGTTGACAAAGTAGATGAAGGTGCTGGCTTACTGGCTCCTGTGTGTTTGACTTAACAGCTCATTAGATTGAGGCCTTTTTTTCTAGACTGTGGCATCTTTTGCCATGTAAGTACGAAGAAGTCCTAAAGAAAATCGAGTTCACTTCTGGATATTTGAAATTGATGTACCAGACAGGCATGGTAGCCTAGTGGCTAAATCCTCACCTTGCATGCACTAGGATCCCATATGGGTGCCGGTTTCTATCCTGGCTGGTCCATTTCTCATCCATCTCCCATCTTGTGGCCTGGGAAAGCAGTAGAGGATGGCCCAATGCCTTGGGATCCTACACCCATGTGGGAGACCCAGAAGAAGCTCCAGTTTCCTGGCTTTGGATCAGGTCAACTCCGACTGTTTCAGCCACTTGGGGAGTGAATCAGTGGATGGAAGATCTATCTCTCTGTACCTCCTTCTCTCTGTATATCTGCCTCTCCAATAAAAAAATAAAATAAATGAAGTTGATGTCCCTCCAAGATATATATGAAAATATTTCATATAACAGTGGCAGTGAGCTGGATAGTAAGAGAAAGTGTTGAGACTTGAAGCATCACTCCCATTTGGGAGACCAGAATCACAAGTGGCAACTTCGCCCACCATACTACAACACCTGTGCCAAACATGTTCATCTTTTCATAGCAGTCAGTAAGTGTCATTTGTAAAATATATGTAAAACCTTGTACAACATTGAAGGGGGTTTTTCCAACACCCACAAAACTGTATTTTATGAAGCTCATTTATTTTTAGAATGGAGGAAACTTTTGTTAGATAAATCCTTCTTTTGAAGACCAGTAAGTTCTGTTATTTACACAGAAGAACGTTAAGGCAAAATTTGAAGCTCATGGAAGTTGTTTATTCACGAAGCATGACAAGGGCCATTCTGAAAGTAGCACACCCCCTTCAGAAGCTTAGCAATTGGAATGAACCTTCCTGTGTCTGCAGCAAGTGCAGACCGAGCTGCCTTAAGGGTCTGGCATTTTCAGATAAAAAAGAATCAATGTCATTATACCGTATCTCTCTAGAGGATTCATAATTATTCTGCATGCATACAATATTTATTTTAAAACTTAATATTAAACTTCAAGAGGTGGTCATTTGAAAGCTGGCAGTCAGTGAACAGATCCTGTATTCATGAAAAAGAGAATATTTCTTCTAAAAGTTGAGAAATAGATCAAAACGGCCGTTCTGGTAACTGACACTTTAGTCATAGAGATGCTTTTCATGTGTCAGATTTATTAACAAAGAAGGTCCATGGGAACGTGGGAAGGAAATCTTGAGGATGTGACTCTCTGGTTTTGATATGTCAGGTGTAATTTTGTAGCTGTGATTTCTGGATTGCAGTACACACATGGCATTGTACTGATGTTTGTGTACCGCTTTGTACTCATCATCTGTGATGACTGGAAAAGAAGCTAAGGCGGAGATGTTTTGATACAGGATTGGAACTTGAAACTACATTCTTTCCATTTGAACAATCCTCCTGTTTCATCTTTCTTTTCATGTTACCTTTTTAACTTTTGCCACTGATGTAAAAGGAAAAAAAAAAAAGAAGGAAATTTGAAAAGATGCCAGGTGTTGGTTCTTATCTGGGTGAAGGATCACAGAGGTGGAGAATGGAATCCAGTTTGTAGCTCCTCACAGCAGCTGCTTTCAGAAGATCAAACACTTGTCAACAACTGTTTGTCCCCTCACGGCCATCAGAGTGATGAAGCCGACGACGACTCCTCAGAGTTGGTCCATTTTGCCGAGACTGTAGTGTCTAATGTTCCAATTAGTGTAACAGAGTGTATTCTGCAGGGGGGCAGACGGCATTCCTTGATTGCTTTAGGCTGATTCCTGCAATGAAAGAATATTGTCCCATCACACTTACACGAAACTAAATTTCAGAATGGCAGGCTCTCAAGTCATCAAAAATCACGCAAAATAGCTTTTCCACACACAGAAGTAAAACAGTTTATTTTGTCAGTGTCTGTTTGAAAAGGAAAAGAATTGGGCCAGTTTCTTTTTCCTTTTTTCAATATGAGGGAGAGAGCGAGAGATTGGAGAGACAGAGGAGAGACAGAGAGGATACAATCAGTTTATCCACTCATAGAAATATCAACACTGGACTGGGATGTGGGAAAAACAGGGACCTCAACCCAGATGTCCCATGGAGGGAGAGTGCAGCCCAGTTTCTAGAGCCATTATCACTGCCTCCCAGTCTGCATTAACAGGAAGCTGGGATCATGAGGTACAGTTGTAACCCAGTTCCCCAAATGTGCGACACAGACATCTTAAACACCATCTCACCCTAAAGGCTAAGTGCTCAACCGGCCCCTAATTAATCCTTCTTGGTTTTCATTTTTTGTCAATTTCCGAAATAAATTGTTTTCTTCCCTTTTGTTTGCATGAATAAAGAGGGTGCTTGTGTGTGACTGCTTATATTTTGCACTACATCACACAAACCTTGGAGTAAATTCTCATCTTGATCAAAGAGATTAAGAACAAAAGTCCTCATTCCACCAAAGTTTACTTTTCTTTTCTTCTTGACACCAACAGACACACCCATGCTGTCCATACGCTCTTCAGGTGATTTTTGAGAAGTTTATTTTCAGGTGCTTTGGAAGGCAATAGCTGTGTTTAGAGTCTTCAGTGACAGTTGCTTTGCTGTGTTCCTTGTGATTCCCTTCAGCTAGCCTCTTTTAGCAGAACCTGCCCTCAGGAGCTGCACAGCATCCTGAAGAATCAGAAGATGGAAAACAATTGAGATCCACTATTTGGGCCAAGTGGAATGGGAATCAAACACAAGAAATTATGAGGGAGAAAATCTTGGGTACAGAAGGGAAGCCATAAAAACAAAGTTTTATGAGAAAAAATACACTCCTCCAATATGTGCAGAGATTTTTTTTGTGTATGTGGGCTTAATTGCAACAAAGATTTGTATTCTGACACATGCCAAGCAAAATTACTTGACAAAACCAAGTTAAACACAATAAAATTTTGGTGTGTTAGCTAATAAAATGACATCATATTTATGAGGTGCACTTTACAAATTGTGACTAATCTATGAACATATTGTAACTTCAGGTGAGCCTAACTCTATGTTCTAAATAATAGCCAGTACCCAGAAGTAAGGAAACACTAGTGAGTTAAAAGACGAAAAACCATGTTATAACCCTACCTAGTGAGTTTGCGTAATTTGGAAAGAATTCCGTATAAGCTTCTCTATTGATTTCTCCCTGTTGGCATTTGTTGGACTTGCTGTTATCAAGTTTATTTTTTTATGTTAAGAAGATTTTATTTATTATATTATTGGAAAGCTTATCGAGTTTTCTGGGAATAATACATGCCTCTGTTACTAAAAGGCTTAGACCACAGTTGGACTTTCCATGACAAAGTTCTAGCAGTTCTGCTCTGCAAAGACAGCTGCATCTGTGCTCGCCATGCTGCTTTATGACAGACACCTCAGACCTTAAAGCATATGGATACACACACTTATATGTGTACACATACTTATGTGTACGTAATAATGTTTTCTTTATTTTTAGAACTTAAAAACTATGCTGAGTTTTTTTTTTTTCCTTCTGGGGATGTCAGATTTACATATCCCTTACATTCCCCATATAATTGTCCTCCGTTTTTCACTTTAATGTGATTAAGCTGCAGCTTTCTGGTTAAGTGTTAGACAGTGTTTATATAAACACTACTGCATTTTTTTTCTGAGTCAAGGAGTGAATTACACTACTAGACCCTTGTAATAAAGCTTTGTTTTTATTTGGTTTTATCCAGTTTTAATAGTGCCTTACTGTTTCTTTTCTGTTTTTTTGTAACTGCCTTTTATTTCTATCCTCTATGAGATCCCTTTCAAAATCTATTTATTAAAATATGTGTCGTAAAACTAATCAAAGACCTTTCATCGTCTTTTCTAAATTTTGAAGTGCAGCCTAAACACCCTCGGTCTCACTGCTGGCTAGCCTCTCGTCTCTTGCCATAATCTCCACTCTATTTGTGGCATATAGCTGACATACTGGTTCTTAGGTTTGTCGGCCTATTCGTTGAAGTCCTCGAGTCTTGAATTTGACTCCTGGCTGTTTTGTTTCTCTTCCTCTGCAGGCCCAAGGTATATCGTTTTATACCTTTGGAGAAAAGGGTACAGACTAGATGCATTTATCTCTTTAGTGACTAAAAATCTGAGCATGTCTTTATTTTCATATATGATTAATGACTTGGAAATCATTTTATATTGTGTTTTCTAGGCACCTTGTCAGTCTTCCAGAACTTGATGTTGCTCTTAAAAAATCCATTGATGGTTCAAGAGCTTCACAGTGGTTAGGTCACCAGTTGGATAGCAACATCCCGTATCACTGTACCTGGCATGAACTACCAGCTCTGCTTTCAATCCCAGCTTTCTATAATGTGCATCCTAGGCAGCGGCAAATGCTGGCTGAAAGCAGCGGGTGGTGGATTGAGCAGCTGAATCTCTGCCACCCTTGTGGGAGATCTGGATTGAGCTTCCCGCTCCTCAGCGTTGGAGAAGTGAATTCGCAGATTGGAATTCTCTGTCATGTAAATAAACAAGTTAGATAAGCAAATGAAACAACTTGGGTACAACTATTATTCTTAAGCTGTTC